>NC_056689.1:36312500-36567500 GCF_018350215.1 Panthera leo | reverse complement strand
AGCCTTCTCCAATTGTGGCCCATTTAAACATTTTCTGGCTTTTTGTTTTTATGACACTTGGCATAGCCTAATTATTTTGACCTGAGCCATTCCTTGGGGCCATGCGAAATATAGGACAAAGGTGGTAGTCAAACAAAAGCAGAGGATGGGGAGGGGGTGTTGAATCTCACCCTGTTGTAGTGCTCAGATACCAGATCAGTTACTCGGGGCAGAGGAGAGAGCATGAACCCATCTGAGCAGAACAAAGTCAAAAGAGAGCAGGTTGGCATTGCAGAGAAGGACCCAATGGCCAAGAGCTCTAATTACTTTGATTACTCAAAGCCACAATAACAATGAAGGGTAGCATTTATCCAGACCTTGCCAGGAACTCTTCTAAGCACTTCTTAGATTTCCAATCCATTGTCACAACAACCCTGTGAGGACGGTACTCTGAGGATTCCCATTTTACAGGTGAGAAAATTGAAGTTAGGTAATTTGCCAATACCTGGGTTCAGCCCCAGAGTGTGGCTGCAAGGCCTCTGTGTTAGCTCTTTCTCTTCTTGCAGCCCGATACGAGTTGACATATGTAGAGGGATTTCCCATACCTTGTAATCCTTCTCGCAGGGATGGTGCACTTGAGTGTCACTGGAGCCAGGGCCAGAGATGTCAAAGAAGGGTGCCTGCCAGGTAGGTGGGGTACAGTAGGCAGCACTCGGGTGTTTGACTAACTGGTGAGCCCATACCCCATGAGACACTTACCCTTCTGGAATGGGAGCCCAGTCTTCTGCAAGCTGTTCAAACAGACATTAGAAATGCATATTTTTATGGACAGTCTTCAGACTTAAAGATTGCCCTACACATAAAATCCCGTGGAGCAGCAGTGCTAGGCAGAGCACATCGGGACAGGATTTGGTCCTCAGGCTGTTAGCATGTGGCCCTGATAATCTCTTTTAACTCTATAGCCTCTCTAAATCCTGGTGTCCACCTCTGTCCAGCAGAGATAATAGCTGATCTTGTGACATTGCAGTGTTGAGTAACTTGTCTGAGATCAGAACAGTAATGAGGGTCACAGGTGGGACTTAGGCATGTGGCCTGACTCTAGAAACTTGTAACCTCATACTACTCTTGTAAGCGGAATTCTGACAGCAATTGGTCTGGATTAGAAGTCAGCAGACCTGGGCCCTGGTTCTGGGTCTGCATATTACTGTAGTCTTGAGCCCAAAGAGAATGAGACCAGAATATCTCTAAATCCCTTCAAACCCTACTCCTGCATCCTACATCTTGTTTTCTGTGTTGACCGGAAAAGGGGCCCATGCACTAGCATTTTAAAATGTTGCACAGGATATGTCTGAGGATAAATTATAGTAGAGTACAGATAATGATTTTGTAGTTCAAGAGCATCTTTAGAAGGTGACTATGCCCTTAAGAAATATACTAAATGCTGTGTTTAGCGTAAAATCACAATCCAGACTGGTCCTTACCTCCCAAGGTTAAAAACATACAGTATTTCTAAAGTGTTCTGGCAGAACATTCTTCATTGGGCCATGGAGGGTACCTAGCTTGCACTAAAAACCCATGCATTTTACCTTTATCTGAGCTTCAGAGAAAGTATCAGTGCAACCATCTGGAATACATATTAGAATTCTAGGTGGCTCTTGTCACAACCACCTCAATGGAAGATATGGTGTTTATGGGTGAACCAGAAATAATAGTGATATTAATAATAATGATGGTCCTAATCTGCATAACATCTTATGGTTTAGAAAACAGTTTCACATACCCACCATTAGACACTAGGCTGGTCTTCAAGTAGAATTATTGGGGCAAACATTAATTTTTAAAACATAAATAGTACAATGAAAATATGATGGACATTTTCGGCCAGTCATATTTGCTTGAAGCTGTTTAGGGGGAAGAAACACTAAAAGAGAAGGGAGGTAACATCTGAGTCAAAACATATAAGCAAACAAAAACTTTTACCCCAAAGTAGAAATGTAAATCAACATTGTGTTAACCAGAAGAAGTTGATGTGAAGTGTGAAATTAAGTCCATGAGAGACCTGACCCTTTCTCTCTGTTCTGTTTCTCACCCCAGGCAGGTGGCAAATCTCAGATTCCTGAGGCAGTATGATCTTTTCTCCACTCCTTTGGATGTCTGACAATTTGTAAATCCACAAGGAAACCTTTCTTGCAAGGGTCTCCCTTAACAATCTCATGCAAACAGCATGAAGTGATCAAAAGAATAACTCTGGTTTTATATCTGCCTTGCCCAGTTCTGAACAAGAGAGAGTGTGTAGACACACATGCAGATACTAACTAACATAACGTCTTTGTAATGACAGGCAGGGTGGGCAGACCCAGCAGGTTCTTGAGAACACTCTTGAGAAATGGGCAGGGCAGGGCCAGGGTTTGAGGAAAGAGAGTGAGGTACTTGCCTTGGGCACCAAATTTAAGATGGCACTAAAACTCTCAGTAATCAAGATAAGTGATAGTTCCATGCAATATTTTTTTTAAATCAAAGTGCAAAAAATCCATGATGAATAAAATGTCAGAATTTTAAATAAAGGTGGGATAGATAACAAGTTTAATGCTGGCTTTTACATACTGAATAAGCACAACAAAAAAATGGCAGCACTTTCCATGTGCCAGGAGCAGTGTTCAGGACCTTATAGTCATTTTCTCTAGATACATTTCAGTGGGGCCTGATTTATCCTACAGTAAATCCAAATCTATTTGATAATAAACCATATTAGAGAAAGAGTTCCTTTACAGGCTCCATAAATTCCATTACAGTCCATTTTGTCTTTGTTAAACATACGAGTTGAAAATTACAATCCCTTTATTCACTATGATCATTTTAGACACACAGCTCAAAAAGATCGGCATTAACTTAAAAAAAATATATTACCGTGCTTGTGTCTATGAAGTACCATTGTTTTCTGGGATCTAGCTGATGATTTTATTAAGTATCCTGAAAGGAGGGGAAAAAATCAAAGATAATTATAAATTTATAAATACATAATTCATCAGTATAAAGTGATTTTAATGGGATGGATACAGAATTATCTATTTCCTCATGAAAATAACAGAGATGTTCTGATTAAGCCCATAATCTACTATATGTGAAATTCTAACCAAACTGATGGGGCACATTTTCTTTTCTGAAACTACCTTTGATAAGAAATGCATTACAAACTCATCAGTTTGGCTTCCTGTTAACAAAGAGACAGCAGCCGTCTGGATCATTCTGGATTCACAGTGAAACTGCCACACCATGTATCCTCCAACTAAAGCCGTGCAAGTTTGACAAGGGGCAGATGAATCCAGGAGTTATTGTGCAGGGGTTTAAATCTATGCGGCAGCTGACGGTTGAAATAATCATCTATATATCGCTCTGAGCTAGCTGGGGAAAGGTTGAAGCTGTATATTTTCAACATATCTAGTCTAATGGTTAATCTGTTGTCTTGTGCGGGCTCTCTCAGGGTGGATTTGCAGCACATACTGACAGCTTCAAGGAATTGCTCATGGTCGATGTGGATTCTCAAAGTGCAGGGTAGATGAATCTGACTTCGCTTGAGTTGGAAAATGGGAAACTCACCTGACTGGTTTCCCCAAATGCAAGGGGACCTGCCAGACCCCTAGCAGGTTGGATAGCAGGGACCTTTGAACTACTAAACTACCTCTGCCCCTCCCGACTTCCCCAAATCTGTGCACTTGAAGTGGGCTCCATGTGTGTTCCTTTTGTTGTCTGGCCATCATGGCATATGGGGAAACACATTGTCATTTTTGGAAACCGGACGGCTAGGAAAATGTGAGAAGAGTAATGAGAGCAGAGATCAGCAAACTTTTTCTATCAAGGGCTGGCTAGTAAACATCTCAGCCTTGGCGGGCCACTAGATCTCTACTGCAACTTCTCAACTGTGTTGTACAGTGAAAACAGCCATAGACAGTAGGTCAATGAATGTGGCCATGCTCCAACAAAACTGTATTTATAGCCATTGAAATTTGAGTGTCCTATCATTTTAATGTGTTACAAAATATCGTTCTTCATAGATTGTCCCCCAACCATTCAAAAATGTAAAAACATTTGTAGCTTATGGACTATACAAAAACGTGTTCCAGAATATAGTTTGCTGACCCTGGAACTCGAGAAATACAAGAAGAAAGCAGCTCTTGATGCCGGGCATTTGGCAAGTCTCATCCTTACTCTGAAACTTGTCTCCCACCAACAGTTACTGCACATGCCAGGGCTACAGAAAGGAGTCAGATACACCCTTTGGCTTCAAAGCCATGAGCATCTCATTGGTGTTAGAGTAAAGAATAGGGAAAGAAGGAAAGGAAAGTTGAGAAGGGGCTGTTTTGTTGGACTCCTGTATATTTTTTTCACAGTTTGATTCAAAGTAAAAGTTATCTTCCATCTTTTACTACCTTCCCGATCTCCAAACTCCATAGCATTAATTCAAGGAAGTTCTTGCATTTCTCATTTTAGTCATGTATTTGCGCTTAGAATTCCATTGTTTACCTTTGTGTTTTATCTCTGAGAAGCTAATATCTAGTCTTCGTTTGAGACTTTTCTTTGCTCTTGAGACGATAGAAACAATCTGTTCCAAGGAAAAAAAAGAAAGAGCCAAAGGCAACCAGATCTCCAAAAGGAATTTTCTACCAAATGCCGAGCAGAGCAGAGCATTGGGCAGGTTATTACAGCAGGTCAAGTTTTTAGCGAAGATATACGAGCTGAGATTCTAGATACAAGGCATTTTGATGAATGTTGGACTCCTACCAGGATGCATATAGAACATGAGGCTTATGGTTTGAGATGGGGAGGGGGACATGGGTTCGGGAGGTAACATCTAATCCACCCTGTTTGATTTTCGAGGATCCATTAGGTCTGCAGTGTTTCCGTAGAGAACATTGCAATCCAGGTCATGTGGGTTCTGTTAGTATATTTATATAGTATTTTTCCTCTCTCCCATGTAGGAGCTGAATTCTTTCATTACTCTGTGTTGATGGACTCAAACTTACACAATTCAGGTTTCCCAGGCAGTGAATAGAGCCAGAAATACACCCTGTGATTAGCTTCTACATAACCTATTGTTCCTTAAAATCTCCCTCCCCATCCTCCTATTAGCTCTACAAAAGCCAGAAACGAAAAAGCTCCAACAAACCTCCCCTCCCTGCCCCCCTCAGCCTACCTGGGGGCAGGTGCTCCTGTGCGTGTGCTGGGGCTGCAGGGCCACTTGGAGATACTTTCCATCCTCATTTTACATAATGACAGGTTAGTGTTATTTTCAACCCACATCCTCTAGATTTTCCAAATAAATGTATTTCCTATTCCTCGACTAGAAGTTGTGAAATTATCCTGCCTGATAATGTAAATGATAAAGTGATTGTTCAATTATAGAGAATTACATATGTTATGTGTTGGAAATATTATTATTGTTGGCGTTGCTTTTGAGAGACATTGTCCTTTATCCTTTCGTATTTCATCTGTGTATCAATATTCCCCATGATCTTTCAAAATATAGGTTTATGGATTGGTCTTATCAATAATACTGCAAAATGTTCACCAGTTTTCTGGGGGGAATGAATGTTATCCCAAGGTTTTCAGACCAGAAGCCCTCATTCCAAGGATATCACCCACTATAACTTCCCCATGTTCATGACCTGCTTATGACCCTCTAGGCATAGAACTTGGCTCTGATGCCTGCCTCACTGTGTCCTAGCCTCCTTAGTGGCTCAATCTCACTGATGGGCACATGACATTTCCCACTTATGGGATTCATCCTGAACCAACAGTCAAGTGCTCCTATACAGCAATTATAAAACCAAACTTGCAGTGTGGATTATTTATCTGGCATTTGTTGTTCTTGTTGTTTTCCTTCATTGCTTCTGGAAGCATCTGCACCTTCTCACCTGTCTGTTTTGTGTGACAGGCAGCCAGGGTTCTGGTAGTCTATGATTACAAGACAGGAGACATCCTTCCGGGAAGCAGGGGCCATTCTGTGGATTGCTCTTTCGTGGCCACATTATAAGACCTTGAGAGTTAACTAGCCCAGATTTTCTGGGGAAAGGCTAAGCCTTTCCATCATATTAGAGAGAGGTTGGGTCAGTTTAGGAGTTTTGTCCATTTTGAATTACCTGTTGGGAAATTACAGTATTACTGTGACTTAACATGATTTTTCTTGGGGAGAAAGTTTGGTAAACATACAGAAAGTAGGAAGCACACTGTTAACATCCCTAGTCTGGCAATTTTACCCTCTCTCCTTACCCTAGTTTTATTTTAGTTCATTTTTTACCTGTGCCAAATGTTTACTTTCATTGTAAACAGTCTTAAATTTAAAATACACACTTTAAGGGGTGCCTGGGTAGCTCAGTAGTTAAGTGTCCGACTTTGGCTCAGGTCTCACAGCTCATGGGTTCAAGCCCCGTGTTGGGCTCTGTGCTGACATCTCATAGCCTGGAGCCTGCCTTGGATTCTGTGCCTCTGTTTCTCTCTCTGCCCCTCCCCTGCTCACCATCTGTCTGTCTCTCTCAAAAATAAATAAATATTAAAAAAACTAAAATAAAATATACACTTTAAGTCCGCTAAACACTTTTTTGCCAGCCTCTATACGTCTCTCTCCCATCTCTACCCCATCCTCAAAATTAGACACATACCAGAAGCAAAATTTCCTATTTTCCTTTTCTTAGAAAACTTTATTTAAATTCAAGTTAGTCAACATACAGTGTAGTATTGGTTTCAGGAGTAAAACCCAGCAATTCATCACTTACGTATAACACCCAGTGCTCATCCTAACAAGTGCCCTCCTTACTGCACATCACCCATCTAGTCCATCCCCCACCCACTTCCCTCCAGCAACCCTCAGTTTGTTCTGTTTCAGAGAGAACAAACTTATGTTTTGTCTCCCTCTCTATTTTTCTCTTAGTTTTCTTTCCCTTCCCCTATGTTCGTCTGCTTTGTTTTTTAAATTCCACATATGAGTGAAATCATATGATGTTTGTCCTTCTCTGACTTATTTTGCTAAACATAATACACTCAAGTTCAATCCACATTGTTGCAAATGGCAGGATCTCATTCTTTTTGATCGAATCTCAGTTTTAGTAAAACAAGATTTGTATCTTGAAAGATGGAAAACACACACCCACTTTTTTTTTTTTTTCTCACTCATGACACAAAGAGATGCTACACATCCTTCCTTCTTAGGAGTTGCAAACCTATGGCATTTAATACAAATTAGGCAGCAATCATGGCCAAGTGACCAAACCTGCGGTGTGGGATGAAAATGACACTTTAACATTGAAGATTGATAACTTGCAATATAATGATTAGTCAGTAGGATGCATTCTAGCAGACTTCAGGAAATAATGGGTCTGGTCTTGCGGCTAAACTGAGTTTTTGGTGTCTGTGTATTATGTCATAGGGGAGAAGGGTCCTCTGTAGGTTTTTGGAAATTATTTCACAAACAATATTGTTCTGACATATTATCCTTTCTGACGTTGATGACAAAAACCCAGCAACAAGCATTTCAAGAAGCCATCGGGGTAAAAGAAAAGAAAAAGAAAAACTGCAGTTCAGCTGTGAGGAAGAAACTTCCCTTTTCATGTAAAGCGATCATTCTATTCAATGTTAAAACTTGTTTGGAACTTTCCTAATGAAAAATTTTGCAGAGGATTCATTTCCGTTTTCTTTTTCTCGTTATTGTTTGGCAGTCAAGGTTGCAGCTAGATCGCGCTATCCCAAAGACCCATTTGAGTTCAAGGACACAACTCACAATTCTCGGCTTGTGACCGAGCCAGGTGAAGGAGTTCTGGAGCCCGTCCTTATTTTAATAACCGCACCCCTTAGTGTTCTAGCTTAACCTGCTGAGCTCAGTTGAAGAAGAAAGATGTACTATTGTTGGTTTCAGCATGCCTTCAGCTTGTTGGGCAGCAAAAGACCAAAGAGAAAAGCCATAGAAAACAATAAATAACAATTAAAGTGACCCTGCCCTCAAACTAGCAGCTTGCTCAAGACTTTAGTCGGAAGCCCTGTTAGCTAGATGCCTTTGCGTTCAAGCCACTTTGCATGCCGCTCACTCTGAGTGATTCCAGTGTGAATATGACATTACTAATGACCTGCTAAGTGTGTGCAGATGTGGGTTTCTCCAGATGTGGTGATTCATAACGTAATGGAGATAGCCAGTCGACTCATGTTTATGGGTTGTTTGCCTTTTATTGCATTTCCGAATTTATTTGCTTTGAACTGTTTTTTAACTCCAGCCAACAAATTCACCTTTAAGTGTCAAAGGGCCTCATCCCCCTAAACCCTGTGGAGGAAACAGGGAAGAAGGAATGTGCCCCAGGCTGGAGCTGAGCATAAGATCCATCACATGTCAGCACTGGGCTATTTGGGAAAGCTGAAAGGTGGAATCCTGGCCCCATTTTACTCAAAAGGCCCACAAAGAGGCGTTGGTAACCCTGACACAGTGTTTGCAAGCTGGCGAGGCCAATAAAAAAAGAGATTTCTGTTTTAAAAAAAAATCCAGTAAAATATAGGATCATCTTGAAATAAGCCCAGAGTTCTGGCCAGTGTTTCTGGAAGATGTTGCCTTGCTTTCGCTTGAAAACAGAATGCCGATGAAGAGTCGAGTAAAATGTTGTTACAGATGTTCGACTCTGCATTAAGGCTGTTGGAATTACCACCACATCTTAAATCAATTCCCAGAACATTGTCTGGAGGTTATGTCATTGAAATAATGAATCCTCTTTAGTCAAGTATAAGCAAACATGTTAAAACATCATTGTAACTTTAAATTAAACTCTAGCGCAAACCAAGGGATCTGAAGCCTCATTAGACTTGCCTGACATTTTTCTAGCACTGAGTCTTCCCAAACTGTAAAACTGTTAGATTCAGTGCCTATTAGACAAGTGAGCTCTGGGAAGTTACAACAGCACATTAAGTGTTATACTTAGGGATGTGCAAAAACAAGCCCTTGAATTTTATGAGGACTTGGAGACTGGATGGAGTTCAGCTCCTATAAAAATTCCACGTAAGATTCCTGAACTTGTTTGTGTTTTAAAGAAGCTGGCAAGTCAGGTTCCTTTCAGAGATCATATCGTCCACAGTGTGGTGCAGGTGAAAATGATGGAGACAGAGGTGTATTGTAATTAGCCAAATTAGCCAAAACGCAGTCTAAGTAAGAGCCTGAAAATGTGCATTGACAGGAGGTGCTGGCCAATTACTTCAATACGTTTGTCTCTCGTGAAAGTAAGTAAATTTAAGTCTCCTTTGTAATTCAATTTTTACTCCTTTCGTGTAGTCACAGAAGCCATGAAATGAAAATTATATTTTATAGCTTAACTAAAAGTTTTTCTAGGTCTGCTTTCTTTAAATATGCAGAAAGTGATAGAATCCATAGAAAGGCTAATAATTAAATATGGTTTATAACCTACTTATGAGAAAGAAGTTATCACTACTTCTCTCATGGGATCTAAGCCATATGTAATGGTCTCCATTACCCAACGTTCATATATTTAAGCTGAAGACATTTCCCCCCCCCACCCCATTTCTTCAGGGAACAGATCTGCATTTCTACGCCTGTGAGTGCAGGAGGAAACCTTTGAACATGAGTTTCATTTAAGAGAACAAATCCCAGTTTAAATGCAGCATGATTATGATGGATGATCTTTGTGAGTTGCAATGAAAATAAATAGTTTCCTTGCGTAGAAGGAGGTATAATTTTAGCACTAGAACGAAGTGTCTCCCTGGAGCTGGGTAACTTACATGTCTTCCATTTGAAGATCGCTGCAGGTAAACAAACAGTGACAAGGTGCAAGGATAACCCACGCTTAACCAAAGTGGGTTATTATAGGTCCAGGGCCAATGGGGAAACAACAGTTAAGCAGAGGTATCCAACAGAAACGCCAATGAGTGTGACTTCTGTTCAGGTCTTAACTAAAATAGACTCAGCGTATAAATTGGACAAAACCATGGTAACATCTGGGGTCCTTGAATGAAGCTAAGTCATAGTAGCTTAGGTTAGGTGAAGAACCTTTTTGGATATGTCACTCCAAGCCTAAGGAGGCCTGTGTGATAGAGAAGCAAGGACACTCACCCCCACTAGACCCACTCACACGCACACATTATTTTAGTCTGTCCTGTGACTCAACGAATCGACGTCACCCTGAACACAGTACAACAACTGTAGGCGGTCCATATTAAAAAGCAACCTTGTATTATGGGTGGAATCAATGCAAGACTTTCTACCCCATCCTTAGATGCGGAAAACGCCAAAGTATACTTAGACACACACGTCTCTCTCTCTCTCTCTCTGTCTCCCTGTTCCTCCCCCCCTCTCTCTGTCTCTCTCTCTCCCTCTCTCACTGCCTTTCTACCCCATTATTAACCTGGGATGCCTGGCCTCCTATCCTGTGAAAGGAAGATGAATTCAGGTCAAGCTCAGAGTGCCTGTTTGCTTGCCGAGAGATGCATATCAACTCTAAGTGATTTTTTTCAATAGCATTTATGTGGCTTGTATTTATTTCCTTTAATCTTTTAAGTGCTGTTTAGTCTCTGTGTGATTTGCTGTGGATACTCATTTCTGATAAGATGCGATATCCTCCCAGCCACATAGTTCCTGCCTGGAGCCCTAAGTGACTGATAGGGTCGCAGCCTGAGCCTGGGCCTCAGGGGGAATGGGGCGGGGGAGCAGCTGCTGGAGTGAGTGGGCTGTGGGCATTTGTAGGTGCTTCCTTGCCTTCTGGAATCACTCTCACCTCAAACCGCGTTCTTGCTCCCTTTCCAACGTGTCAGCCAGAATATAGATGACCCCAGACTAACAGTGGATTAGGGGAACCTACGAAGTGGGACACTCTGAAGCAGGTTTGGAAGATAGTTGGATTATTATGATCCCTTGGAACCATGTATGGTAACACTAAATTTATTTAGGGTTTTCAAGAAAGTACCATATAATGCATGTCCTGATATGGGTCTTCCTGGGCATTCTCGAGTAGCTGAGGTGGCATTGTCCCCCCACCCGAGACTTGTACACCATTAACGTATGTCAAGCTTCTTTTGATGTCATCACTGCTAATATTTCTCTTCTTAGCTTTAAGGTAACGGCCGTGCATTCTGAGTTTCAAGGGTGCTTCCTCCCAGTCTGTGTTGCAGTCAACTCTAAGAATCCAAGGATCCTATTTTTCCTTCTTGACATTACAGCTTTAGCCTGAATTGTGGGGGTGGGGAGAGGAGGGCTAGACTTTTGCCGCTGATGCCCTTGGGTGACAGGCTGGGTGCGCATCTGCTAATTATCAAGCAGTTCTCTTAAAAAGAAGCATGATGCAGGCTAATACATCTATAAAGCTTATTAGCGGGTGTCTTTGGGCAAAAGCAGTAGAGTGTGCTGTGTTGTTTGTGAGCGAACCTTCATATTGCTTAGCGATCTGTGTGGTTTAGACATTTGGAAAACAGCCTTTGGTTTCCAACCCCCTATGCTGCCCTCCCTCCCTGCCCCCACCACATCATCCGAGATACCATTCAATGGCAACCTCCTCCTTCATGTGGGTACTCTTCTCCGGCCTGGTTCTCCAAACTCACAGCCCAGTCTTAATGAGTTAAAAAAGGATCCTCTGTGCACAACCCCACATGCTCTCCCTCTAGGGAGGTACGGGGACAAGAGCCGAGATGGGCTATGGATCCTTGAGCCAGCATGCATCAGTGTTCCCAGCCCTGACTGATTGAAACATTGGCTGTCAAGTCCTCAAATCCTTGCCTCTCTCCAAGGCTCTTTGTCTGGCGTGCAGGGATTAGGCACCAGCTACATTGGTTTATTTGTAGAATCAGCTGGTTGGCGGCTACTATGCTGCTATTTCCCATACAACTTTATTTCTGATTTTGCTTATGAGGAAACCCATTCGATTACTCAACAAAGTAACTAAAATTAACTAAGAAAAATGATTGAGTGTTCCCATATATGTAATATATTTTATATACAGATAAATCATGCGTTCTTTCCTTTCTTATGGTAGGGCTTTTACAAACTGGTTTAGTCTGTTTAAAGTGCATGTTCAAAGGCTGGAGAGTTAAGGGGTGATGGTTTCACCTTTTCGAAGCCGGCCTCTTTGACTAATGCATTTGGTCTTTGTCACTGGGTCCTAAAAGACAGCCATGAATTCCTAGTGAGTGACTGAGCCGTGAGTGTGTGTCCTTTGATAGCTTGCCTGTATTTCACGGTCTGCCCTCAAACTGTTCATAATCTCATGAGCTGCCTATATTTCCAGTTGAAGATGAGCCGCCATCAACACTGTCCCCCAAAAAAAAGCAACGGAACGGAGGCATGCGGAACTCACCAAGCTCCTCACCCAAGCTGATGAGGTAAGAAGAGGGGCCATGGGCCATGCGGGTCCCCCTTGAGCGCCTTCTCCTCCTCTCCCGGCCCCCTCCCTGCCTTGCCCAGGCCTGGAGCCGCCCCTCCCCAGCAAGCACGAGGCGGGGGAGGGGACCAATCGTTAGGTGGCTTCTTAAAGGCTGGAGTATTTATTCTGTCAGCTTGTCAGCAGTTAATGATAGAGCTGAAAAAATTCTGTCATGAAAAACAGTTTGAAAAGCTGTTTGAAAAATACATAGGCTTTAAAGTCTTAGCTGTCACCATGTCCTGTCTATGTGTAGTTCCTAAACAGCAGTGGCACTAATGACGGCGGCAACCAATCAGAGGAACTCATGTGGTTAGTTTGCCTCCGGCAAGTCTCTTTCTGCTGGAGTCCCTCCGAGGACTGTTTTCTGTACTTAAGGCCATATGTGAGATGTATCATCACAATCAAAAATGAACCTGAAGATTACCTTCCTTTTATCCTGTCGATTGAAATCAAATTTCTGTTAATTGATTTTGACTGATAAAAAAGTCTAATA
The DNA here is from genome assembly GCF_018350215.1 of Panthera leo. Classification (NCBI taxonomy): domain Eukaryota; kingdom Metazoa; phylum Chordata; class Mammalia; order Carnivora; family Felidae; genus Panthera; species Panthera leo. The sequence goes on along the minus strand of NC_056689.1, from coordinate 36,554,636 downwards.
ATCTGTGGACTTGCCAAAGCAAAGTTCAAAAGTAATCCAGTTCTGCTCAGGCTAAAAGCAGTATTAATTATGAAATACGGCGTGTGTGTACTCTTTCTGTCTTCCTTCCTTCCTTCCTTCCTCCCTCCCTTCCTCCCTCCCTTCTTTCCTTCCTTCCTTCCTTCCTCACTTCCTCTCTTTCCTCCCTCTTTCCCCCTTCCTTCCTTCCCATCCTTCTTTCTGTCTTGACTATGGCTTCCTCTCAGAAATGGCAAATGAAACCAGATTTCGACAGACTTCTGCAGGTTTCTCTTCCGGGCCTCTTCATCTTTCATTTCCCCAGATTGTCTTCGACTCATCTGCCAATCCTGTGCTTATTTCCTCCAACATCCTAACTCTCCAGCACCCCAGTGATGAAACAAGAGTGACCCCTGAATGATAACTGCCTTGGAAATACCTGCCATCTTGATGTTTCTTTCTTCTTTTCATTGCCATTGGCTGCTCCCCTCCCTTTGATTACTGAAATACAATTATGGCCACTTCCCCCTACTTTTCCCTCCCTCCATTCACTCGCATCTTCCTGGCCTTCCACGGCCACCCTTCTGGGACACAGACGGGGCAGTCCTCCATGCGGTCCAGGGCACAGGTTCCCATGGAGGAAGCCCCTGGCCCCATGTCCTTTTCCGTTATGATCATCTCTTCCTGTTAAATGTTTCCTTACCAGTCCTCTGCCTGCCCATTCGCTCAATCTTGCTGGGGTGTTGCTGATTTACATGCTTGTTTACACTTTATGAGGAGCAATGAAATGCACCAACTGCCAAGCTTCTCATTTTTACGATGCCAGTTGTCATGCTACCATTCATTTCCTATTTACTCACCTTTAGGTAATCGCCTTATCTAATGCTAATAGTTTTATCCATTTAAAGTAGAGAAAAGCCCAGGCGCTTTCTTTTGCCTAAATTTAGAGAAGCAAATAAATAAATAAAGAGAAGTCTGAAAAATCTGAAACCTTTGGAGCCAAATTCCCTGTCCCTGTTTGCTATGTAAAGTATGGCTCATTTCTTTGATCTTGAGTAATAATAATTCTGAGGCGTTATACTGTTTTCATATGCTTCAAAGCTGTGTCAAAGTTTTGCTGCTTAAGGGTACTTCTTTATTCTGTTGGCTCTTGGGTACCAAGATGACAGGTCTTCTGTACGAGGTGGAAGCTTTAAAAAGTCGTAGCCTTCAGCAAAACATCAAATTACCAAATCCAGGGTAACATACTTCTACACAAATGCCTTTCCTGTAGACATATTATACCATATATATTAAATACTTTAGTGTTACACGCTACATTTTATGTGCAATAGAAAGTGATGGTTTGAGGTAGCCTTGGGGGGACTTTTTTTCCACAAGCAGAAAAAGCTAGTGTATACCGTATCAAGTATGGTTTTTACAGGACTTTCTGCCCGAAGGCCTTTGTAAATAAGTAATGATCAACAGATTGGCTGTGGGTTTTTGAAAAGCATGCCTATGTCAGTTTGCATGATGGGGGAGAATTTTCAAAGTGGGTCTTGCTTTCATTGCCTGTTGGAGAGGGACTGAGGGAGCAGTCATCCCGGGCTGGAGCTGTCTGCTCCGTGGTACATCAGAATTGCTAAACGTGGGTCAGGCGGTGAGCCGAAGCTTGCCAAGCTACGGAACTTGGGTTTCTGGTATTGGTGCCTTTGGGCTACCGCAACGGCCACAGCTACTTCTGTACCCACCTGCCCACCGCAGTCTCACTTGCGGCTCAGCTGAAACAGCCTGTCCCATGAGGAGTCAGAAAGTCTCAGACACTCCTTCCTTGCCATGACTTTCTGTGTCCCAAGTGCTCTGGAGACAAAGACAGGGTGCTGAGCCGTCGTTTTCCCTTCACTTCCAGCATGTGCAGTTTCGTTTGGTTGGAATACCTGGCCCTGACAGTGAGGCTGCCAGGACCTGTTTCTGTTATACATCTCTTGTTGACTGAAAAGAGAGAGGGGCTCATGCAGCATCTGGTGGCTTCTCCAGGTCGTCCCACCTCTTCACATACTCCCTTTCTCCTCTGCAGAAGATAGGGCTCCTAGGTCCTATTCCTCATGACCTGAAAAATCCATAAAGGAAGCTAATGACTTATTTGAAGTGAGTTTTTCGACATGAGTTTGCGGCTTGCTTGTTTGAGCGGAATCAATCATTCTGAACGTGGAAAGGTTTTAGTGGCCTATGGGCAGTGATAGGAACAGCTCCAAGAGAAACCGGAGAGCCCAGAATGGGCTAGGATGGGCTTTAATTTACCACTGTGGCTTCTGCAAATAAAACAGGCTCTGCGCGAGGGTTTCTTGCAAACCATCCGCCAGCATGAAATGCTGCCGGGACTCTGCACTGATGGTCTTTGTCTCCCCTTTGTTCTGGTATCAGACATACCCTGGTTTTTCAGTGTCACTTAACTCTCGGCACAGTCATTAGGTGAACAGCTTCGTTTTGTGTGTCTGGATCCTGATGCACTATGTTTTTTAGTCACTGTGACAGACAACAACTCTCGCAGCCAGACTGAACCAAATGGCAACCGTCTGTGCTCCAAGCCAGGCATTCCTGTGTCATGACAGATAACCTTTGGCTTCCCATCCCCCAAAGGAGGAGCGGGCCATGGAGTTTCCCAGATTCTTGTTATTCGCGTTCCTTGTTGGTCTCTTAACATGGAATGATTTAAGGAGTTTCTCCTAGTTTCCCTTTAAAATCAACAAGCACTCATTGTCCACTTGTCTCTGCTACTGAGTCTGTGCCTTGGGAGGAGGGCTGTGTTTCCCTTCCATTGCAAGGCCGTAGAGGGCAAGCATATTGTCTCTAGATAACTAAGTCAAGTGTTCTTAATTTGGGGGTCTCACAGACCCCACAGAACATCAAATGAAAGCTCTCTAGAAAGACTCTCTAGGGGGGAAAAAAAAGGACACTGGGCACCACTTTGACTACAACTGAAGCAGATTCATGGACTGCTTCAATCCCTGCCCAGCTTACAATCATATTCAGTTCTTTCCACAGGCACCTTCACGTAGTTGTATTCACAAATTCTGTTGGATCCTAGGAATATTTCTCCATTGGGTAGGCAGTACAGAGTAAACGTCTGGGCTCTCGCACCATATTCTCAAATGGGACCCAAAAATGCTGTGCATTTCAGCTGTTTCTGTTCCTTTCCTCAGATTAATTCTCACCCAGCAAATGTTTATCGAAGTCTACTGTATTCAAGGCCTAGAACGTCTTTGAGGAGTGAAAAGTAAGACGGGTTAGAGTAGGTCTCTGTCTTCAAAATGATCACAGTTTAATGTAGGAGACAGACAAGCGTGTATGGCAAAATAGAGTAGAAGGAGCTTGGAGATGTACTAGCAGAGGCCGTGAGAACAGAGAGAGATGTCATTACCCCTAGTTTGGGAGGCTGAGGCTGGTTTGTGAAGGAAGGTTTATTAAATCTACCCCTGACTGATGAGGAGAGTTCTCTAGTAATACCAATACCTACCCTTGTTCATTGTACTGGATGCCAGGGATCACCATTCCCAGAGTGTTATGCCTTTGAGCACACTGAGTCCTAACTATAACTCCATGAGTAAGAATTATACTTTCCCCCATTTTACCCATGCAGAAGCTGAGTAACTGAGATGTAAAGTCTAGTGAATCTGGTGAGTCTTACCTAATTAGGAAGATTGAACCCAGGTGGTTTAGCTTCTAAGCCCATATTATGAACTCTTTCACTGTTCTGTCCAATGGAGGAAATAAGGAGAATGCTCGGGCCATTGTAAGAGGCTTGGTGTGGTTGGAGCAAGGGGTCCCTGGGGTGACATAACTGGAGCTGGAAGTATGAGAGTATTCTTGCACCTACTTATGTAAGCCTTTGTCTGTCATAGGCATTGGGAAACCTTTGCAAGTTCTTGAGGAGGCAGTGTTTTGGGAGGATCACTGGTGACATTGTCAGGAGATGTTTAGGACTCTCCATCAGGGCAGCCTTGTGAAGATACACGTTACAGAAATAGAGAGGTGTGAAGGGAAGGCCCAGCCAGCCCCAGCCTCTGCCAAGGTCCTTTGGGTGCCACACCACTCAGGGTCTCCTATAGAATAGTGGAGCAGAAGTGGGCCCCACTCTTCCCAAGAAGGACACACAGCATTCCTGACATCAGTTGATGTTACACCTGCTTCTCCAGGACCTAGGAAACTTGGAGGAGTAAGATAGAGGGGCCATGAGCCATGACGATTCATGTAGGATGTGTTGGATAGACAATTTACCGAAGAGATGGCCCACAGCCAGGCTAGCAAGGATCACTGGCAATACTGAAAACAGAGGAATTGAACAGGTGAGGGGAGTTCATGTCCCGAGACCTAGAAAATATTAGAGATCAGTTTGCTGAATAGGAGGGGAAATATGATTTGAGGAAAACAGATTATCTTCTTGGGCATTTACTGATCATCAACTGAAATAAACTCATCTGCTTGTTAAGGCCCATTTCTCTCTTTCACCTCATACCTTTTATAGGGTCTTTGGTGAGGACTGCCAACTTGAGAGGTTCTCGTAATAGCAAATGGCAAAATTTCCTGAGCCCAGTCCAAGTTGGGGACAGAATGCCACTCTTGCTGTTCTTTGCAACTGGCAGAATGAAGAAGGAAGGCAGGGACAGCTTAGCCAAGTAAATTCACCTCTAAATGCACAAATAGCAAGTGACAGGCCCTCACAGGACTGGAGAAGAAAGAAATAGTGGGGCTCATCATACCAGGGCTTGGGTGGATTTGACACAGGTCTCTGGACAAGTTGCATGTGCAGCAGAGGGTTATTATCCCAACCTCTCGTTTCGAGAGCATCGTGCACGCTCTCCTCTAGGACGGAAGAATCTGTCAGTCCTCCCAGGTTGTCTCCCAGACACAAAGGCAGTAATTTCCTTCTTGCTTTTAGAGTGGTGGCTGCCTACCAAGAGATGACGTATTAGGTGGCAGTAGCTCTTGACTGTTTACTTGTTAGGCAGGGAAAAAAATGTATGTAGATAGATACAGAGAAGTTGAAAGGGACTTTAGTTTTGACAGAGTGGCTAGAGCCTGGCCTGAAGAGCCAGAGGTGGCTCCAGAGATGGCCATCTAGTGGGGGATGGGGGTTGGGTGGGTGGGGGGGAATTGGGGACAGCTGTGTCTCAGGAGAGATGCTCATTACACAGGAGGGCGGGGGCAGTGTTGAGGAATGAGCCAAGGTAGGAGCCAAAAGTCAGTGTCCTTGCAACATAGCAGGAAATAGTATCCACCCAGAAATGAAATACACCCCAGAATGAGGCAGATTATTTATGGTGCTGAACACCCAGCTATGAGCCCTTTTGAGGAGGTCTGCCTGAGACACTCTTCAGCACAGTCAGACACTCACTTGCATGGCCTGTCGTTCTTGAACAGGACTTAGTTACTAACTGCCTTGTTTCTTTCGTGGAGTGGCAGAAAAAATGAAAAGAAAGGAGACTAGAAAACTGACTTTTAAGCGTACTTCACAAGAACTAATATTTCATTTGCCTTTTTCTGTTTGCTTATTCGCTGATTAGCTCATGGGAGTGGAAGTCAACAACAGAGAGAATATGAGTGTGGCATCCATGTTGGGAACCCCATCAAGTGACACAACAGTTCAGGTTCCAGAGAGTCACAGAGAGGCAGGGTGGGCAACCTGGATGTGTTTTTGTCATCAGTCCTGTAATTATCCATTTAGATAAGAGGTCCAGGACTAGGGTGAGCCATATGAAGTGCCTCCTTAAATTCCGCACCTAGACACTTTGCTTGCATTGCTCTGTCCCTGGCCTTGCTGGATAGAACCATAGCCTTTTAGTCGGTATGCTGCAAACAGTTGCTATCTCTGGTAGGACTGACTCAAACCATATAGTTTCTCCATCTGGGCAACACTTTATAGCAATGGTTCTCAAACTTAGGCATGCATCAGAATCATCTACAGCATCTTGGTAAAACAGCTTGATTCAGTAGGTCTGGCTGGGCTTGAGAATTTGCATTTCTCTCCAGCTCTCAGGTGATGCTGATGCAGCTGGTATGAGAACCACTGCCTCCGTAAGTCAGAACAGTGAAAGAAACCTGATGTCATAGGGGCTCTCCTTACAGAAATGTTCAGACTTGACAGTGGAGCACTGAATAGTTGCTTCGTTCAGAACACCTGTCTTGACCACCACTGGCGATCAAACATGAGTCCTCCCTGCTGATCAGCTACAGCATCTGGATCCAGGAACACTCCAGACAGCGGGGCCAGTTAAAGTCCCGTTTTCAGAGTCTCCCTTTAGATCAAGATGCCCTGTTTCAAATATAGTCCTTGAAAAGCGAAAAACAGTGCAAGAGCCTTGGTTGTTCCCACAGCAAACTGTCTCAAGATATCAAAGGTGAGTAAACTGTCACTGGGCACATTTTCTGGTCTCCCTAAAAGGTCTGGTGAGTTTGCATTGACTGGCTTAAGAGTCAAGGAATTAGAGTCAGACTAGAGATCATTCATCAGTTCCTCTTGTTAGTTGGTTGTTTATTAAGCATCTGCTGTGTCCTCTGCTGGGTTCTGGAAATTTGCTAAAGAGTAAAATAGGAGTTCCTTGCCCTCAGGAAGCTCCATATCTAATGGATGAGACAAAAATGCAAATTATTATCTCTGAAGGAGCATCTCTCACTTCTATAGGAACTCCTAGGAAGGGAAAACAACTGTCTCTGGTTATGGAGGAGGGAAGCTTCAGGGGGAACATATGAGACAAACTGTGAGGCCTCAAAAATATCCCAACAGATCCACAATGGCACTTGACATTGATAGATCCACCCCACAGAATTAGTTTTTGCCACCGGGACAAGAAGCCTGCAGAGGGCTGAAAAATTCTCTCACGTTTTATCCAGCCTCTGATCTCCCAGGGAGACCACTGCAGGGTGGGGCCTCAGCCTACATGGGATGCGTGGAATGACGAGAGAGCCTCTATGAGATGATAAATGAAGCCCCAAAGCTCAAGCAAGTAAAGGGTACAATTCAGAAACAATATTACCGGGCACCTGGGTGGCTCAGTTGGTTAAGCATCTAACTCTTGATCTCAGGGTCCTGAGTTCAAGCTCTGAGCTGGGCTCCAGCTTGAACCTACTTAAAAAAAAGAACAAAGAGCATGTTGTAACTTTCCTTTTTCACCCCCCTCCTTGTGTGTGTGTGTGTGTGTGTGTGTGTGTGTGTGTGTGTGTTTTGGTTTGTTTACTTATACTTTAATGTACATTTCTGAAGGCCAGTGTTGAACCCACTGCCACAGAAAAACTGGGATTTGCTGTATTTGCCTGGAAGGGGAACTGTGCTCTTTAAAATATAATACCGGCTTCCTCACAGCAGGTTTGCTAGAAAAGGGATTTGTGGTTTTGCTTTAGGCACTTGTCTTCCAGGCAAGCTTTTTGTGTTTCTGCTGTAGCAGGGCATTTAGTTCACTTCCTCAGATTAATTGATGGCAAGTGGCATTCCTCGCTCTGCAAACCCTCAAAACAATGATCTTCTATTCTTTATTTGAAGTCAGGCATACTTAATTTCTAGCTGTGGACTTTGGAGGTGTGAGCTAAGATTCAAGAAGCATAGATATGAAAAATTTAACTCACTGGAGCTCCTTGGTTGCTATAAAAATGAGGGTATTCCTGCACAGAGCCTTCAGATACCGGGACAAGGCAAAAGCTGTCCCAGGCTTAATCGATTATTGAGGCTCTCCTTAGCACGTTGTCCTGACAAAGGCTCTTGGGGCAATTTCGTACTGATTATTCACACAAGCTGTGCATTTCATGAATGCCCGCCATGCTGGTCTGCCTGTCTTTGCAGCTCAGGGCACTGTACTTCAGGGCTCTGCAATGGAGAAGGAACAAGATCCAGCTGCCTCCTGTAAGTGGGAGGGGGTGGAACGGGGCCAAGTGGCATTGGCTTCCGGTCAAGACCTGTCTGTTCAAACCTTGCCTCTCCTCTCTCTGGCTGAGCCACGTTAGCCATGTTACTTATCCAGTCTCTTTCCCAGGCACACAAATGTGTAGTCACAGCAGAAATTACATGCAAGTGTTACCTTGATGAGTAAATCATAAAAGGTAGGTAAAAATTTCAGCCCTGCAACATTTGTAACAATTCAACTCACAGTGGCTAGCCACTCATAGTAGCAACAGTAGTAGAAATAATTGTAGTAACTCTGCATTTGTATTATTGAAGTGCTGTACCTTTACTGTCTCCTTTCAGAGGAGCTACAAAGAAATGGGTGGGTTGTTAGCAGAGTATAAAGAATGATAATAATAATGGTAGTTAACACTTCTTGAAGGAAAGCTCTGTGTCAGGTTCTATGCTAAGCGCATGACAGGACTTTACTCATGGAGTCCTCAAATGGAATCCATTAAGTCATGATGGTGATTAACACTCATTTTACAGATGAAGACATTGAGACAAAGCACAATGTAACAAGTGGTAGATAAGCCAAGATGTGGAGCCACTGTGCCATATCATCACTAAGGAAATAGTGGTTTCCCGCCCTCAGTGATCCACCCCCAAAATGTACCCTTTGGAGAACGACTCTTGGTTCAGATGAATACATTAACTAGCTGGTGCACAGGCTTCCTTTTTCTTTTGAGCTGGGTTGTCATAGGTATTGATCCAAAATGTGGATACAAGTTAAAGACTAGAGAGAAGTTCCCTCTTAGATCTAATTATACACGTGTGTTGGGGTGAGGTGGTGCTGAGGAGGGAAGGGACATGGCCCAAACTCTTTGAATAAGATATTGTGTATTTCTGGTATAGTTCCACGTATTCCTAAACTGGTGGCAGGATGCTTTTCTCCATGAAGTGAATAGGTGAGACTGAAGCACAAGAAGGGCAGCTGGGGTTCCTTCTAGGGTCTGATATCTGATACTTCATGCCCCTTTTTCAAGGTGGACTCTTGTATGAGTTTCCTAAGGCTCTGCCATGTATTCTTGTGGTCTTAAGTAAGATATTTACTATTGTTGTCTTAAGCAACAGAAATTGATTTTCTCATAGTTCTGGATTTTGAAAGTGCAAGATCAAGGTGTCAGTAGGGTTGGTTCCTTCTGAGTAGGAGAAGGAAGACTCTGTTCCAGGGCTCTCTCCTTGGTTTCTAGATGTCTGTCTTATACCACTATCTTCACATGTCACATGTCTTCCCTCTGCACATGTCCATGTCTAAATCTCCTCTTCTTATAAATTAAGCAGCCATATTCAACTAGGGCCCATCCTAATGGCCTCACTTTAATTTAATTACTTATTTAAAGGCCATATTGTACAATATAGTGACATCCTGAGGTACTGAGAGTTTACAGACTTTGTAAACTCAGTGTACAGACCTTGTGGGGGACAAAATTATGCCCATTTAACAACTCTGCAGCAGATAGACCTCACCTCACGGCATTCCTGTTATCCTAAAATAACGCATGTACATGGCTCAGTGGTAAATGACAAATGAGCCTTGAATCAATTATGGTGCATTTTATGGGAGTCGAGATTACTTTGTGGGTTGGGGAAATGTATAAAATAATTAAGATAGGAAAGACAGTATCTAGTATTGCCCTTGATTCCAACTAAGTGGTCACTGAGGAATTGTCTGAGGACATTTGAATGGGTTCTCTTAATCATTTTGTGAATCAGTGATGCTGGGATGCTTTGTTCAGAGAGGTTTCTGGTGGTCTTCCTTTCTGTGTACAACAAACTGCCAGGTTCTTCTCCTGGGCCTCCTCTGACCATGGCACTGTTGGTTGTTGTGCTCAGTGGCAAATGCTTGAACTTTCTTTTGTTTGTATAAGCTCCATCAATCTCAGTTTAGCAGCACATGTTCCTGTAGCCAACTGGCTCTTCACTGTTCACCTATGTCAGAGACCTCTCAGGAGTTCAAGTCAACCTAAGCCACTTGAAGTTACTACAGGAACAGACATGGTAAAGAAATTTATCCTGTCTGGCTCAAAGTGGTTATGGATGCTCGTGTTGCTGGAATGAATCATATTCCTCCCAGATGGAAAAACAGTTATGGTCCTTCATGGAACTCTAGAGTGATCAGTCTTAATTCTTCCTATCTCTCATCTTTGCTCCAACAACAACCTTTCTTCAGTTATTTAGTGCCTTCTGGCTTTTTGATGTCTGGCAGTGGCCAAGTATTTCAGAATCCTAGCCTTGTCTTCCTCAGTGAGAGAACAGTGCTTCAAACCTTGAGAGTCTTCTAGGTTCACCCTATGTTTTCAATGAAATCTCTATATTCCAGCTTTTCTGGAATGTCTCAAGTGACGAGAAATCCACTGCCTTGGGACACAACTCCAACAACAACCTTTCTTCAGTTATTTAGTGCCTTCTGGCTTTTTGATGTCTGGCAGTGGCCAAGTATTTCAGAATCCTAGCCTTGTCTTCCTCAGTGAGAGAACAGTGCTTCAAACCTTGAGAGTCTTCTAGGTTCACCCTATGTTTTCAATGAAATCTCTATATTCCAGCTTTTCTGGAATGTCTCAAGTGACGAGAAATCCACTGCCTTGGGACACAACTCATGTCATTTTTTTTTTTTTTTAAACCTTCCATTTTTTATAACATTCTTTGTGTTTGGAAACTTGATTTTTGTTCTATTGAAATTCCACACATGGTTCGTCGCCTGTTCTGAATCAGTTCTACACAATCAGTGGATTCCATCTTCCATTCGATGACCACCATTGCACATCAGAAGACAGCTACTGTATGGGGCGCCTGGGTGACTCAGCCAGTTGGGCATCCAGCTTCGGCTCAGGTCATGATCTCACAGCTTGTGAGTTCGAGCCCCACGTCGGGCTCTGGGCTGACAGCTCGGAGCCTGGAGCCTGCTTCGGATTCTGTGTCCCTCTCTCACTGTGCCCCTCACCCGCTCATCTCTGTCTCTCTCTCTCTCAAGAATAAATAAAACATTTTTTAAAAATTAAAAAAAAAAAGACAGCTAATGTGCCTGGCCTGAGTCTTCTATACCTCAGGTTGGGCCACTACCACAGCCAACATCTTCAACCGTGGTTGGGGGTGCCATGTGTGGGCTCATTTGGGCCTCAGTTCTCTGAGCAGGTTCTAATGGCTGCTAGTGGATCAACACTAAAATATGCTTAGATTGCTCCTCACCTTTCAGGGCTCAGATAAAATGTTACCTTCTCTGGGAAGCCTTCCTTAATGTTTCTCAAATACCAGGCAATTAACAGCTTCTTTCTTGGTATTTTCATACCACCTTGCATGATATGACACTCATCACGGTGTATCACAACTATTGATTGACATTCTCTCTTTCTTGCTGTATTATGACCCTCCTTTTGACTAGGGACTGTGTCTTCATCATTAGGATATCTCCCATTCATGAATCAAAATAGAAAATTTATGTTTATTGGTTGTTTGACGATTTAAGAAATCAAAGTTTGAATTCCAGGTACCCTGCTGGCCAGAAAAGAAAATATCTTTGTTTGAGGAGATTTTTAATGTTCTTCAGATAAAACTTTTTGAGGAATATCTTGGATGATACATTTAAGTTATCCAGGCCAGGGTGAGAGGTGTGTAGGGAGTACCTACTGCAACAAGGCATACCACTGAGACTTCTCTGATGCTTCTAGATATTCCAGTGCCAATCATGATTCACAACCCTAGTGTCAAACTGCACCTGAAACTAATATAAAATTGTATATCAACTCTATTTCAAGAATAAATAGGATTTTTTTTGAAAAATTATACCTGCTTTCTCCAAACCCTAGCCCCAGTTTAATGAGGCTTGACATTAAAAAACTATTTTTTTGGGGCGCCTGGTTGGCTCAGTAGGTTAAGTGTTCGACTTCAGCTCAGGTCATGATCTCACAGCCCGTGAGTTCGAGCCCCGTGTCAGGCTCTGTGCTGACAGCTCAGAGCCTGGAGCCTGCTTTGGATTCTGTGTCTCCCTCTCTCTCTGCCCCTCCCCCACTCATGCTCTGTCACTCTCACTCTCAAAAATGAATAAATGTTAAGAAAAAATAAAAAGAAAACAAAAGGCTGTCTTTTTTCTTCTTATTGAGGGACGACTGATCATCAGCCTTGTTTATTTACTTTTCTAAGATGAAAGTTGGAGGCCTTTGTGACCAAAGAATGATTCTTTCCCAAAAAGGTAGGGAACCCAAATGTATGTTCTTCCACCCAAGACACATATTTTCTAGAAGGAATTTTGGCCAGCTTGCTATATCATTTGCTTGCTTGCAGATTTTATGTAAATATTGTCCTGGCTGTCTTTTAAATCCTGAATACATTAGGGGCAGTACTCAGACCTTCTTGAGGTAATACTTCCTCTCTAACCAATAAACTGGGCAAGAGAATTTGAACCTGGCTCTATTTCTCTGAGGTAAATTTATTAAGATCCTCTTGCAAAATATGTTCTTCTAGGGCTGGGAAGAGTTCATTCTGTTCATTTTCTTAAATCTCTTCTCTTTGGTGGTTTCTATCCACCTACCTATCCCAGATGGTATCTACAACAACTATTGAAGATTCTTCAAGGATAAAAAAAATCAAAAGTTGCTCTTGCCCTGATCTGTGACCAGTTCTTAAGAGAAACTGCCATTTTATTTTAGTAGTTTTGACCGAGTTCAGTATTTGAAAGGTGGCCTGGTAGTTTACAACACCTTAAGACCTCCCAACAGCTCAGCTACTGAGACGCTATTCCAAGGTGGAGTGTTTTTCCCCTTTGAAGATTAGATATGACAGTTCCTATAGTAATCCAGCATGTTTGTTGAAGGTAACTTTGCAGGATTGCCTCACAGGGTATTTGTCATTTGGTATAGACTAAAAGCAAATTCTCAGGAATAAATAAATGCAGCGAGAATTTTCCCATCTTGAGTGAGGGTGGAAGGAATATTGAAGGGAGGGGAATCACAATAGATATCTTGAAAGATTAATTCTAGGTCTGTGGACCATTCCTGTCCCACTCTGTGTAGTGGATATATAAGTGAGAAGCATCAGAGAATTTTCAGAGGGAGAAATACTGAAAACTCAATAAAGATTACCCTTGGATGCTTGAAATAGATAACTTAAAAGGTAAAATCACTTGATAGTAAGTTTTTGGAATTTGAACCTATTTATATTTTCTGTCTTAAATTGGCAGTGTTATTTAGGGAAGATAGTTCCCCTGCAATGAGAGCTAGGTATTCCTGGAACATTGTCCCAATTATATGCGGTCAATGTTGTAGAAACCCAAATGACCTCCCCCCAAATGGGAATATGAAATCACTATCACAGATGGAACCTGACAATGGACATAGTCCAAGCTGTAGGAGTATATTTCTTATGCTGTAAGCCTGTTAGACCTGCCTGATTTTATTATAATTCCTAAGGTTGTTGGCGAAGATCTGCCAACCCACTGGAGGGGAAGTCTCTAGAGCAGCATCTTCCCTTTCCACCAGTAAACAAGGCAAGAGAGCGAATTCAAGACAAGTTTATTAAGATGCACCTGAGCGTGAGCTCCCATCCAAGGAATGCTGCAGCAGGGAGGCGAAGTGGGGGTGGGGGAGACCGTCATTGGACCGTTAGTGCAAATACAGTTGTCACGGCAAGGAGAGAGGGTGTTGTTTAGTATTGAAATCATGTATTCCAGATGTGGGCATTTGGTAGTCAATCTGCTCTGAAGTGACATGCTGCTGAATCTTTAAAGGGCTTCAGCCGGGGAGAGCAAAATCTGATTGGGCAAATTGCTAAAATATTTAAAGTGCAGCCTGTTAAAGCTTTTACTGCGAAGAGCATCACGTCAGAAGTTGTAGTCAGAAAGAGCAAGTAATTGGCTTTCCATCCTCATGCCAGTCAGTCAGCATGAGGCTCTATTCCTATTCCTTCCTCTTCATTGCCAATGCTAATAACAACCCTTTGGTGTGAGTGCATGCATGTGCGTGTGCGTGTGTGTGTGTGTGTGTGTGCATGTGTGCGGTCACTGGGGAGATTGGATAGCTGGTAAAATGAGAATAGGAGGGAGGGATATCCATGAAAAGGAGGCTAAATCCACAGAATGATGTGAAGGCCATTTTAGAGAAATAGGAACAGGAGGGGAAGGTAGAATTATTAGCTGATAAAGGTCACCTGCATTTCCAAGTGGTGATGGCAGTTGGGGTCGTTGTCTTTCAAAGAATGGGTTCTGTAAGCAAAAGAATGGCCTTCAGTGACAGCCACTTCCTGTGCATCTTTCAACTCCTCTGAGATCTAACTCATTTATAATTTATTACATTTTCCACTTAGGTTTTCTTGTCCTTTTCTCCCCAGGCATGACCCCTTGTTAATTCCTGGCAATGATCAGATTGACAACATGGACTCTAACGTGAAGAAGTATGATTCTACCGGCATGTTTCACTGGTGCGCACCCAAGGAGATAGAGAAAGTCATCCTGGTGAGTGACGGGCCACAGAATCCATGCTGTTCACTTCTGTCCCAAACTACATTTGCCAGGAATGGGTTTCCCTAACTGGATGTTGGGAAGATACAGTCCCTGGTCCTAATTATTTTTGATAATTAAAATTAGGGACACATCAAAGCAACTAGAACCCTCATCAGAATATGAACCAAGGATGGAATTTTAAATCTCTGAATATTTATTGGCTCATCATGATAGGGGATGGTCATGTGCTGTGTGAAAGGCATCATGGGAGGCAGTAGGTACTGTCATCCCTATGAATGTGGCTCTGCTTGGCTTCTTTACACCTTAGTTCTCTTTTATCTAAGAAGGTGAGATGAGATTGACCCTAATCCCTAGGGTTGTACTGAAGAGTAAAACCCACATGGGACTCAATAGTTACTTACTATTATTATCATTATTATTATGAAATGCCATGAGGAAATGTGAATGCTACCAATATAAGAAACAATGTTATTTGTTTATAACAACATCTTGCATTCTTCTAGGTAATAGCCTTGCGTATTTGGGATCCTGCCTAACGCATGATGCAAAATGCATTTGGCGATGATGACAACGATGACCCATGCATGGGTCTATCTCGGGGAGGTGGGAGCTCAGAGCCCTGTTTTGTGGTTGTGTCATCTCGGCAGCAGCAGTGGGCTTTTTCTGGTCTGTCCTAAGAATGTCAGCCTAGAGAACAATCCATCTACTCTCCAGACTTGTCTTGTTAACAGCTTTAGGTTTGAATGCCCACACCAGCTTCCCTACAGTTCATTGTCTTGCTAATCCATGAAAAATGGATTAATAGGAAGGTCAGGTGGAAGGGTTCTTTCTCTTTTTCGCCTTCTCATTGCAGATCACTGTGCCCTGCTTCTTTATGTCAGCGGGGAAAATCCTATCATTTCTGATATCATGGCCACCCTTCTTAGAAAAGGAGTCCCTCAGAATGGCTTTGTACTCTAATCCACCAGACTTCCCTGCGTTTTATTGGAATGTGTGTATATGTGTGTTTTCTCAGTTTAATTATAATCAAGCAATTAAGAGCCAATACAGGGTTGTGCTAGAGACTGTCTTGGAGGTGTGAAAGTCACAGACAAAAACACAGAAAGTCAGAATTCTCAACAAACAGCAATTGTCCAATTTACCAGGAGCGCAAATGGTTCTAATCACAAAGGTGCTCTGTGTATTTACATCCTGTTGTATTCACTGCACTTTTGCCCTGGTGAACCAAACTCAGAGTGGCACTACCCATCTGTGGCAGGTAAAAGGGCTTGGTGCTCTATCTGGAATCCGGGGTCTTAATGGCTTGCCTATATTCCTGAAGAGCGTATGGCTAGTTGACATCCAAACTGAGTTCCCTTCTGGCATGAAAGAGTTTAGGGAAGTGAGTTACTACCTGTCATCTGAAAAATAACATCATTTAACAAAACATTTTTAACAGGCCATTTATGTGCTAGGCACTGCTCTTGTTGCTGGGGGTACAGTCCCTGACTAGCTGATGTTCTAGTGGGGCAAAGAGAAGATCTCCAGGTAGATGATGAGTATAGAAAAACATTTCAGATACTGCTACAGTGCCATGAAGACAATCAAGCAGGGCCATGGGCTAGAAAGGGACTGGGAGGTGCTAGTTAGTGTGGTCCAAGAAGCCCTCTCCAAAGTCACACTGGAGCAGAGATGAGCATACTCAGAAGAGCCAGCTGTGTGAAGATGCTTTGGGGTTGCATGTACCCACTGGATGCAGGACACTAACTGCTCTGGGGGTTAGAAAATATGAAATGGCCTCAATCTTGAGGAAATGATCATTTAATTAGAAGATGTAAAATGTAACCATGGAACAATATATTTAAAGCTGTGTTATGAGGCACAAGATTCAAATCTAGGGGAGAAGGACTAGGATGTATCTAAGTGGCCAGAGAAGTCTTATTGGGTGCATGCAGATTGTGCTTTGAAGGGGTTAAGGCGATGAAGGCCCAGACTGGGTTAAGCCTTCAAGGATGTGTAAGAAACACAAGATGTGCATGTGAGTTGCTGTACTGGGTCTTAAATCTGGCAAAATCAGACTCTCCAGGAACTGGGGTCTTGACAAGATTCTGTGGGTCATGTTACTGTGGCCAATCTAAAGATTGGTATTTTGGTCCCCAGAGCTAAGCTCCTGTGGTCAGCCACTTTGCTAGATGGTGCCTTCCTCACCTCCCAGTGACTTCCTCAACTCCCCAGATTTCCAGCCCCCACTCTGAACCCAGGTTGTATTCCCGAGGCTCACTGAAGAGAGCTAGACTCCCAGGTGACCTGACCAATTAAAAGTAATTAGAAACCCCATCACAGCATGTTACAGACTCACTGATGCTCTGTTGGTGGTACCCAGGCACTCACACTTCCAAGCAGCCAAGGTAACTAACTCCAGGTCTTGTCTATGAAGCGGTGATGTGGGATGTGACTTCCCAGTGGGTCCTTCTTGGTCACCATTTATAAGACATTTCTTACAGCCCCTGTCGTAGGTATAACTGTATTATCACAGAGGGAAACCGATAATGGTGACAGCCCCTGCTTTATTGTAACGATCAGGGAGTGAAAGCTAGCTTCTTCTTCTCCTTGGGGGTTACTGTAATAACCCTGACATTGTCGTGAATTGCAATATTGGCATTTAGACAATCAATACACTGGTCAATTCTAGGGATTAAATCAAGCAGAGTTTGATATGTGCAGTGGACATTAATATGCCTCCCCCAAAGCATTGTGAGCCACATGGGACCATCCAGGCATGCAGTGAGTGGAGAGGGAGCAAGCAAGGCAAGAATAGGAGGCATTGGACCAGAAGGAGAAGCAGAGGAAGGCCCACTAACTGGCCTCCTGCGTTATTCTCTTCACTAACACAGTGAGCAAAGGGGCAGCAGTGGCTAACCATTTGTGTGGGAAGCTGGGGTCCTCCTCTCACTGGAGCGATTTTATTCGTTTATTTGTCTCCTTTGTAGATCCAAACCTAGGGTTGGGAGAAGACATGGGCTTGTTTCTCTGGCTGACCTTTCTCTAGATCCTTTTAATTGTTATTTGGGAATAGTCTTGTGACTAAAGTAATAGTCTGATGACTTTCACAGGTGGGCCACTCCAGGCAGTCCCTGGAAAACTCAAGGCAGCAGTAGACAGGGGTCAGCAAACTCTTTCTGCAAAGGATCATATAATAAATAATTTAGGTCTTGCTGGCCATACGCTCTATGTCACAGCTAATCAGCTCTGCCATTGCAATGTAAAAGCAGCCATAGACAATACCTAAATGAGTAAGATTGGCTGAGTTGCAATAAAATTTTATTGGAATTTAAATTTTATATAATTGTCCCATATTATGAAATCTTCATTTTTATTTTTTTTGCAACCATTTTAAAATGTAAAAACCAATCTTGGCTCACCAGCCATGGCCATACCAAAGCAGGTTGTAGACCAGATTTAGCCTATGAACCATAATTTGCCAGCCCCTGGCTGAGGATGTGATGTTCTACCTGTTGATGTGATAACATAGTGTGAAATCCCTTTGATGAGTCTGGAACTCAAAACTGAAAATTCTCAAGCTGAGACTAGCATAGGATCTGACCAATTTAATATCATTTCAGCAAGATAGACAGCAAAGACAACTCCTTTTATCAAAAATTTCATGTGAACTAAGACTTCTCTTTTTAAACAACATAAATATTACTATTCTCTCATATTTCCCCCCACCTAAAAATCATCAGGAAAGACCACCTGCTCATATGTATGATGGTATAACTTTCTTAAATCTTGTGACAAAGAAGGTCAGGTTATGTGTGGGTATATGTTTACATATATTTGTGACCCCAGTATAATGCACACACACATACTCAAATTGTAAGTTTATGTGGCATACACGTAATATTGATGAAATAAAAATAATAACACAGTGTAAGCACTCAGCAAATGTCTATCTTTATGAAAGTATTTTTTTAAATACTTACCAAAACACTGTGAGGTCTTTTCTCCAATGCTGGTGCGCTTTTCCATGTTGCAGACTCGAAGTGAAGCCGCCATGACCGTCCTGAGCGGCCACGTCGTGGTCTGTATCTTTGGTGATGTCAGCTCAGCCCTGATTGGCCTCCGGAACCTGGTGATGCCACTCCGTGCCAGCAACTTTCATTACCACGAGCTCAAGCACATCGTGTTTGTGGGCTCCATTGAGTACCTCAAGCGGGAATGGGAGACGCTTCATAACTTTCCCAAAGTGTCCATATTGCCTGTAAGTCCAAGGTCACATTATCGATGCTTTTTCCTTCTTTTCATTCACAAAAGAAAATCCCAGGTGGATATAGTAGCTGTAGCTTTGATCATGCCTCCGCTTCTTCATCCGGTTATGGGCCTGAGGACTCAGCCCTTCCCTTATGCTCTGTCTAGGAATATCTAAACCCTGGGAGACCTTATTAAAAGGAATTTGCAGCCAAGTTCAGCTGCTCATCAAGCATGAAGTTTAGCTGATACCAAATGTATTAACCATATCAATGTCTATACACTCTCTCTCTGTCTTGCCTACCCAAACCTAGTGCTTTGAGATATTATGATGCTTATAGCAGAATTTACTTATGGAACTATTTTTAGCATTTTATTTATGATATTATTAATGCTTCTGTGAATCTTGGTCATATTGCTTTCTGTTTTTAACTAAGTGGATTTAACAGAGTTCTTTCTTTATTTCTGTTGTATGGAAGGCCAGCCCCTTCCTCTGGCCACTCCCTGCCTCCCATTCATGTAGAAGCCTAGCAATATTTTCATAGGCTTGTATGTGTACGCACACATATGTGCATGTGATATTCTTGATTGAAAAATATGCTAGGGCCCAAATCTAAAAGGAACAGTTTGAAACTCAACAATTTAGTGTAAAGATGCAGGATACATGATCTAGGAGGCACGTAATTATTTCCTGATCATTAATCAATATATTTTTCATAAACTTTTAAACAATTCTAGATTTAGGAAACTAGTAAGCTGATTTAGTAAACACATGTAGTTAAAAATAATCACCTGAAGAAAAACAAATAGTCATACACATAGAAGAGCATAAGCAGATATATACCTTGCTAATTTCAGTCATGTTAGATTTGATTATGTATTTCCACAATTATTTTTGTACATGTGCTTTTACACATGGTCCCTTGGAACACATGGACTGGGTCTAAAAGTGTTTTGTAAAGAGCTTATTATTTTGCTGGGCTGTGTGTGTGTGTGTGCACGCACATGTGTATGTGTATGTGCGTGTGTGCACATGCACACAAGTGTGCATTCTGTATGTATGGGTGTTGGGTGTATGGGTAATGTTTGGTGTGTGTGTGTGTGCATTCTGTGTGTGTATATGTGTGTGTCTCCTGTGTGCCCTTGTATACATGCACTCACCTGTTGGCCTACATATGAATGAGCTCTCATATTTGCTGGTCCTTTTTAAACCCTCCGAAATTTAACACACTCAAGCACAGCATATTGTACAAATGGGCCTTCCTCTATGTCTTCACATATTTCATTGTTTAAACAGTGCCCCACGTATGGAGTCAGTCCAGAGAAACATGGTATTTCTATATATGTCATCGGTATTTCTTGAGTTTTGAAATCGTGTGTATACAACTATGCAGGGATTGTCTTATATCACAATTACTGCTGGATTCCCTACAAGGTGAAAATTAAAAGAATATGAATGTAGGCAATTGAGGCTTATGCACTGGCAAAATGATTCAGGAAGTTGGTCAGACTTACTTTGTACCAAGTGATCCCTGGAAAAGAGGGATTCTTCTCCTCTCAGAAGATACTGCTCCAGAGGCTGGAATTAATAGCTTCCCAGCCCCAAAGCACTAAATGCCTCTTGCTCCATAATGCCACTTTGCAGCAGTATTTTGGGGCCTGAGAGCAGAATCATGTCTCTCACTGAGGCTTCAAAGGGGGTTGATGGTCTCAATCTGAGCGGCCAAGTTCCATCATCCCAAAGCCCCTTCTCCAGGAAGGAGAATGGTAGGAAGGCATCCGGGGATATATGGGGGTTGGCAAACCCTCTCCCTACGTGGTCAGTGAGTTGAAGTCAACTCAAATCTTCGCGTAGGCAGAGCAGAAGCTGGATCCAGGCTGAAGGACCAAGTATGTGAACTCCAAAATGATGCCACATGGCCCCTGGGGAGCCCTGACATGGATGGCCTGATTAGTTCTTCTGTGATCCCTCCTGAGGACACAGAGCGTGTGGGGGTCATGCCTCTCCCCTCTGACACTTAACCCTTCTTTCCTACCTGTGCTTGCCTTCTCTTCCTCTCTGTCATTACCTCCTTGTTCTGGGTTTTTTTTCCCCCACTGCTTTTTTGTTGTTACGGGATTTTAAAAAATCTGTTTACTGGCTTATTTATTTTTAATTACACCGGTAATATACAAATACGTTCTTGTTATAAAATATTCAAACAAGACAGAAGTATGTAAAGTCAAAAACAAACTTTTCCCTTTACCCCCAATCTTATTCTCCTCCCTAGAGGTAATTACTATTATTAGTTTAGTGTATATTTTTCCTTAAATTTCTCTCCAAATGTACATGCATTTACTAGTGCATTCATAAATATATAGTTTTATTTTGTGGGTTTCTTTTTACATAAATGAAATAATACTTTTTAAATGATCTAGGACTTGTTTTTTTTGTGTTTTTGTTTTGCACTTATCCCACTATTTTAGAGATCCTGCCCAGGCTACACCTACATGGAGAGCTGTTTTGGTCTCTTTACCTGCTGCATAGACTTTCCTTGTATGTATGTCCAGTGGTGTATTCAACCATCACTCTGTTGTTGGTCAATTAGGCGATTTTCTTGCGCTTTTTTTTCTCTTGCTGAAAATTTACAATAAAATTATATGACTTGAAGCTTAAGTTCTTCCCCCCTCCCCTTTACAAGATGCACATTAATTCCATCCCTCTCACGTCCTCCAGGTTGAGCAGTGCTATCAGTCCCACCTCATCATACCATGCTCACTGGCTATTTCCCCTTGGCTGCATTGGAAATTCTAGTCAGAGCTGCTGTTTTTGCCCGAGACAGAAGTGACCTGCTATTAAATAAACAGGCATTTGAAACCCACCCCCTCGTTACATTCTGAAAGCCAGAGGTTGCCACAGGACAGTTTCTTAAATCAAGACAATTTCCAGGCAGGAAGAAGATGTAGAACCCTGGCATTATTCCTCTCCCTCGTTTGTTAGCAACGGCTTGATTGAGTGTGGAGAGCAAGCCTGAAATGCCGCCATCAGCACCGACTACCCTTTAGATTAGCACACAGCTCCTATTCCCTTGAATGTAGTTAGGCCAGCTTAATGTCAAGGCATAAAAAAGATACTTGTTAAATAATTTCCCAAAGCTCCGGCTCCATCTTTAATTTGTTTTTATTTTTTTTTCCCCTCTTTCCCTCTCGTCCCTCGGTCTCACTTTTGCTTCTTCTTTTTTTTTTTCCCTTTCCTCGATGCCAAAGGGTACGCCATTAAGTCGGGCTGATTTAAGGGCCGTCAACATCAACCTCTGTGACATGTGCGTTATCCTGTCAGCCAATCAGAATAATATTGATGATACTTCGCTGCAGGACAAGGAATGCATCTTGGCGTCACTCAACATCAAATCTATGCAGTTTGATGACAGCATCGGGGTCTTGCAGGCTAATTCCCAAGGTAAGGACAGCCTGTAATACTTCTCTGCTGTGCCTACAGGGGACAGGGGCTGGCAAGAGGGATATCCTTCACTCAGTAATTCAAAGAGGCTCACACCAGCCTGCTGGCAGTAAAACCTGTGGTCCGGGTGATGGCTTTCAAAGGGGCATCTGCCGCGTCTTCTTACCATCTCGGGAAGCAGGCTTGAGAACACCTGAACACCCACACTCCGAATAGCCTGCCTTCCCAGAGAGGAAAGCAGCCTTTCAATTGCCACTGCCCTCAGTCTTCCCAAACAGTGGCTCTGTGACCCGGGTCACCAGCTAAATGTCAGGCACTGAAAAGATGCTGGCTGAACAATTCCTAATGTTTCTCTGCAGTATATATTTTTGCCATTGACCTATGTTAAGCATTGCCATTGTTATAGCTGCATGGGGGTGTTAAGCTTTACCTTGTTATCCGCTGACCTACGGATGGTGACCCCCGGACAGCGGGGACTATAGGGACACAAAAAGTCATTTAGCAAGAGGTGAGGCTCATCAGCCCACACGTTCTCTACAGCAGGCATGCCAGAGTGAAATGAGGTACATCCACCTTCTCTGCTCTGCCCCCATCTTCCCTGTCATTTTCTCTGGGATCCTGGGCAGATAGCTGCTAGTAAAGATGTCATCTAGAAGTCTCAGAGAGGCAGCACAGCAAAACCTTGTAACAAACAGCTTGACTAATCTGAGCCTTGGCAGGACTGCTTCTGCGCAGGCTTGCCATGAACTGCAGGATCGTTGTCATAAGTGGTCTGCTGGATGGGTGACATTGGGTGCGTGGTGGGGGCCTGAATCCCATCATTCCAGGACCAAAGGTGGAGGGAGCACAGCCGTGAGAACTCTAGCTGCTGGGATATGAAGCGCGACCTTATTGACGGGATAAAGTTCAGCCCCATCTTGCAGCCCAGACATGTGCTGCTGGATCTTTTGTCAGCTCAGCACCAGCACCACCTCCTTCCAACATCTGCTCAACAGTGCAGCAAAGCTGGGAACGGCAGTTCCTAGAATCCTCTGCCCTGCACAGTTCTGGGCTGGAGTCTGCCAAGGAGAGCCGGGCACTGGGACGAGATCTGGAATTTGGAAGAGACAAAGAGACCTTGATTCTTTGGAGGCAGCGGCAGCCAGACCCTGAGCAGATGCGAGGTTCAAAGCAGCTTTTAAAGCAGCTTTCTGAGAATCACTGGCTTTGCTGCTAGGGACTGAGGGGCGTGGTGTGGCCTTCTTCGAGCTGCCTGGAGATCTGCAGTACCTCCTGTGGGGCTTGCAACTTGGTGTTGCGAGTGCAATGGCTCGTGGTGGCCTCTTTGACTTTTGTTCCTACAGCCCTTCCGATGGTGGCATCCACATCTAATTTTCTTTATACTTGGAATAGAGTGGCTTCTATTCTTGATGCAACCCTGACTGCTACGGTCTGAAGCCTGGTTTTCACCTCTCCACTCTGCCATCCTCTGCCTCTCCCCCAGATCTGAATCTTGGTATCCACTTGATCAGCTGGGCCTCAGGTCATAGCAACATGTCAAGGCTCTAAAAGAGAGTCTTACCTACCCAGCTGTGTACTGGAGAGCCAGAGACTGCCTTCTGTCCTGCCTGCTCAGGGAGCACAGGTGACAGAGGATATGAGGAGACAGTAAGTTGGCCTTCTGGGAGGTGGAAGAGCCAAGCCACCATTTGGTTCCTGCCTTTAAGTAGTTGTTCTTCCTCATGTGTCCTCCCAACTCCATCCCAGCATGGGCGTCCCCTGGGGAGCTTGTTAGAAATGCAGAATCTCACGCCCACCCCAAACCTCCTGGGTCAGAATCTGCATTCTAACAGGGTCCCCAGGTGACTCATGTGCACTGCTTTAAGGCACAATATTCTGCACGCTAACAAAGCCCGGTCCAGTGAACACGCTGACCAACCCGATTAGACGCTCCTCTTCTCCTGGCGGGAGCTAGCAAGGGGAATGGAAAAGAGTGGAAGCAGGAGAAGCGCTCCCTTCGGTCGGGGGGTGGGGGGCAGTTGGAACTGAGCAGGAGGGGCCGGAAAATACTCCCTTTCCCCAGCATGTCTGTTTTCTCCCAATTCAATAATTGTGATTGTCAAGGTCCATAGATCAGAATCTCAATGCCTGATTGAGTTACGTGTGTGTCTGACATGGGTGTTCCTTCCAGCTCTCATAAACCTGACCCCAGCCTCTCAGATCCTATATGATGGCCACGCTGATAAAAAGGCTTCCCCTCCCCTCTGCACATACCTGATTCTCAAAAGCTTTCTTTACTGTTTTAGGACAGGAATAAGCAAGGAAAATAGGCTTTGGCGGGAGATAAGGAAGAAAGGGAACGGGAGCATATTTTTCCTGCACAAAGAAGAGAAGGGCACTCCTTCTTTAGTACACCTACCCCCCAGACACACACACATACACACCAAAGGAGGCCAAGGATGTACCCCATGGCCAGGGGCAATTTTCAGACTCTTGGTCAGCAGTGGTGTGGAGCCCATGCCCCCCAGCAGCCAGCAAGCACTTCATTCTGCTCTCAGTGAGAGACTGCCAAAGCTACCGGCACACTGAGCCCATATTTCCCCTTGTTTTCTTACTCTGTCTGCCCTTCTCTTGTCCTTGGTTTCTAACACCCTCCTCTGGGGACACTCTGACCTTCCAAAAGTCCAGCGGTGGCCATCAGCACAGGAAGTGACTTTCTCTCTGATGGGCAAGTGCTCTGTATTCATCTTGGGCTGCTCATCACACAGCCCACTCCTTGGGTTTGTCCCAGCCCATGGGGCTGCAGGGACAAACTAGGTTTCCCTGTCACTGTCCCTCCGTGAGAACTGTTTGACCAGCTGGAACGCTCATCGGCCTCAGATATTTTAATTACCCTTCATCTAGGTATTTGTCACGACCACGCTCCAAGTAGATTGGAATTACAGGGTACAAAATGGATTTCGTGTTACTCTTTGCATGTTGGGAAGCAAATCTAACTTCCCCTGAGGGATAGCAACATAGATTTCTGGCCACTGCTACCCACTTTTCACCACTATTTATTCTGCAGTCCTTATGAAGCTGCATCCTCGGCTTTGTCTTGAGAGCTACATTACCATTTCTCCAAAACTCAGCAGGACAGAAGTGTGGACTCAGGGCAAGCGTGTATGCTCTGGGGCCAAAATATCCATGCATCTCAATGGAAAGTTTTTCTAGCATGATACCATGTAACATGAAAAATGTACCTTCACATTGAGGAGGTAGAGTCTTTGTTGAGATTTGGGTTCAGACACTTGCCAGTGTGCATTATCTGGTCTCTGAGACTAACAAAGCCTCTTTTTCCTCTTCTCTATTCACATTCCCTTTTGGTGCCACTGTTCTAGCCCACATGGTGTCAGAACTGACCCAGCCTAGGGACTTTGGACCAGACGCTTTCTGAAAAGATCTGAGATGTGATGGCTGGTTGTCAAAAACAATTACAGAGAAAGGTGGCATACCCCATGCTGGATGGTGTATCCGATGTGACAGTTGGGTCTATGAGATGCAGTTTTAATATACAGCAGGCAAGACTGCAGTGACAATTATATAAAGCAGGTGAAGCTGCTTCTTGCTGGTCAGCAAACATCAGCTCAGAACCACTTTACAGCTCTTTACCAGCAACTAAGTGCCTTTATTTACAGAGCGCCTGTCACTTCCCTTTGGCTGGAGAGCTGGTATATTATTTAGCACGTATTTATCTGGGGAAAACATTTCAATTTAAATCAGCTGGTACAACAGTGGCTCTTGCCAGACTGTTTCCCTGTGGTTCTAAAAGACAAGAACTGGCCTGATCTTGAAAGGGAGGGTGGGTAGAGGAAGGAAGGGCCCATTCTCAGAGAGCCACTTGAGTCAGTACCTGAAAAGAGGGGGCATGTGATTGAGTTTCCCTTTGTGCTTTTGAATCACATTATGAAATGAACATCTTATAGTTCCTTCCTGGCTAACCTCCTAGTGAAGGTAACTCTTAGAGAAAGAAATAGGAGTAAATGAGTGTCTGCTATGCATCAGGCACTATAAAAGCCCAGAACACAAAGATGACATGGATTCAGCACTCACCATCCTTGAGGGGCTCAGGTGAGTGGGTGAGATACCCCCATAAACAATTACCGTGCAATGAGACAAGGATGAGGCTAGAAACAAAAGAGCTCCTCGGTTTATACACTTCAAGGGGTTGCGAAAGTTTCTAAGAAGAGGTGACATTTGTGGATGAGTTGAATACATGTGGCTCTTGAGCACTTGAAATGTGACTAGTGTGACTGAGGATTTTTTTTTTCTCCCTTTTACTTAATTTAATAAATTTGAATTTAAATACTGGCATGTGGCTAGTAGCTACCATATTGGATGGCACAGGTCTAAGTCATCAGCTTGTTGCCGTTTTAAGGGCTGGGATCATAGGGCTGAGATGACAGGACAGCTATAGCGATGGCAGTCACAAGGGCCAGGCAGAGATTGAGGTGGATTTGTAACAGCAAAGATAGCCCATTGAAGGCCAGTCAGGTGGGATGGAGGTGTGGATGAGCAAGGATGAAGAGCTGGTAATGAGTTCTGAGGTTGACTACTAGGTGGATATAAAGTAAGCTGAGGGCTCAGGAGGAGAAACAGGCTCGGGGCAGATGGCAAAGAATATGGTCCTGGTTCATTTGAGTTGACAGTATATGTAGATATCTAACAAAAAATACAACCATACCCTGACTATATAGGGATAAAGTCAGGTTTGAGGTTGCAGACTTGGAAATCATTGGTGATGGATGGTGTATAGGCCTCGAGAGTGGATATTTCCCAGAGATAGAAGGCAGAGCAACCAAGAGAGAAGGGCCAAACCTGGAACCTTGGAAATGTCAACAGTGAAGTGACAAACAGAGGGAGAGAATCCAGTGAAAGGGCCTGAGGGCAAAGATTGAGGAAGTAGGAGTGGGTACTATCAAAAGTAAAGGAGAAGAGAGTTGAATAAATTCCAGATAGCAATTTAGGGTGTATCCTAATTAAGTGTTGATGCATATGTTTTCTTGAATAGACTGTGAGCTCTTTGAGAGGCGAGGACCATTCTTCTTTTGCTCATCTTCATGTCCCCAGTGCCTCTAGCACAGGACCTGACACAGAGTTGACATGCCATAAGAATTTGTTGGGCTGCACTGATCTGAAAGAAAGCAATGATTAGCACTGTCAGATACTACAGGAAAGTCAAGTAGATGAGGTCCGAAAAGAGGCAATGGTGCATTTGACCCTCAGGAAGTTGTTGACGACCTTGGCAAGAGCAGCTTGAGTAGCTTGTTGCCAGTGGAGGCTGGCGTTGAGGGGTCTGAAGCATTAATGGGAGGTGAGAAGTTGAAACCGTATATTACTCTTTCAAGTGCACATAGGGAGAGAAATAGGGTATTTCAGGGGAATCTTGTCAAAAAAGAGATTTCCTTTCTGTTTTTAGAACGTGGAGAAATCCACCATATTTGTTGGCTGCAGTAGACTGAGGTGAAACCCCATTGAGAGGGAGAGTTTGAAGCTTTAGGAGGAAGTCATTATATGATAGCGTAACAGAGAGAAGCAGGAGAAAACAATGTGGCCTTCAAAAGGAGGATTGGCCCTGGTCCCTCTGAAACGGAAAGCTAGATGAGGAAGATTATAAGCTGGAGGCAGTCAGATGGCTCTCCTTTCTTCACAAAGCTGCCAGTTTGGTTTTCCTTGAAGATCTGAGGGACCGGGACAGTTGGGACTGGGAACTGATGGTGACAAAGGTTCAGGGCAGACATTACAGTAAACATGTAAGGAAGCTGGCTGGAGTGAGGTGAGGGTGTGAGTGAGTGTTGGTGAGGGCCAGCTGGGGTTGGAATTACGAAGGCGTTATAGTGCCAGTCAACACAGCTCTGCGATCTTCTCTGCAGCTCTTGGCAGAAACAGCAGAAAATGTACAAAATGGCTTGAGTTTGGGATAGCAATTCAGAGGAGGCGAAGGATTCCATGGAGCTGTTCAGAGGATATTAAAATGAATGGTCGCCAGGTCTAAGATGATAGATGGGGAAGTCAAACCAGTGTTGGGGCTTACAGACTGAGAGGCCATGACAAAGCAGGCAGTTAATCCCTGTGATCAAAGAACAGGGTGTGAAGCAAAAGCGTGGGAGAGCTGAAGCATGGGAGGTTTGATGTGAGAGAGGAGTGTGTGATGAGCTCGGAGAATGAAATATTGCAGATCCTGAACAGAGTTTGGTGGTATTATGCTCATTTTGCATGCGGATTCTGGGTCTAAGGCAAAGCCCATCTGACCACCAGCACCACCAGCACCACCAACAACTGTAATAATAACACTAATGCTTATGAAAGTTTGCTGCCATTGCATGATAGACATTTTGCCAATTGAGACGATAAGGTTTTCACCTTTGGCCACACATTGTATTCATTTGAGAAACTTAAAAAAAAATATCGATGGCTGGGTCGCACCTCAGCAACTGTGGTTTAACTGATCTGGGGTACAACCTGGACATTAGAAGCTTTATAAACTCCCAGATGGTGCAGCCAGAGTGGGAACCACTGCCCGAATTGGTCCTCTGAGGAGGCATATGTGGTAAGGAGGTTACCATTTTGATTGGAAAGGGAGGAAACTGAGGCCTTGAGGGGTGAAGTAATGGTTTTCACCTGGGCCTTCTGGTCTCCCAGGGATCCTAAACTTTACTATTTTACTTCCTTAGGACAATGCTGTTGGCTCAGCTTGTTGGTCTGCCTTCTTTCTTTCATATTTTCTGGACGGTCATTAGCTTCCTAAGACTAAAAAAACCTTAAGTGGAGAAAAAGGGGCTTGGGGTTGTGCTGGAGCCCAGGTTCTAGTTTCTACCAACTGGCTGCATTTGTCATCTTGTCTCTATCACATGTCTCATGGTGATAAGCGAAAGATATTAGTTGCCCAGTGGACAGGCCTTCCTCCTGACCACAGCTTTTGACAGACGGCCAAGCAGAGATCCAGCACTATGCTGCTACTAAACAGCAACGTCGCTCACCCCCAGGGCCAGCAGTGTGCTCCCTAAAGAGCTTGGGTCTCTTTAAGAAGATGGAGTGTGTGTATTTCAACATCGGGGTTCATTTTGGATGTGGTGTGAAGGTTTCTCTGTGGTTCCCTTTCCTGTTACATGCTCCGCATTCCTCAGATGCATGCTGCCTGTCCCCAAACCCTTATTAAGCACCTGTTGTGTGCTCGGACTGTGCATGGCAGACACTGTTAGAGAGACAGGGATGCGTGAAGCACATTCCCTGTCCTTGCAACCTCCAATGCAAATGTGCAACTGCTTCTGAATGCTGGTATATTACCAGGAAAGAATTACAGTCCATGGAGGCAAATATGGGACAGGAAGAGAAAAAGGAAGAGAGTGGGTTTGAGAGACATTTTGAAAAAATGAATAGGATTTCAGCTGGTAGAACCAAATAGAGCTGGCTGCAGTCAGAGAAAAGAATTGAAGTAAGGGGCAAGGATGCATGGAGATGTGTTCGAGGGACAGTGATGAGTACAGTTTGGCTGGAAAACAGGGTATGTGTAAGACAGCAGGGAGGCCTGAGGCAGAAATGTGGGTTAGGCACTGAGGGATTTTTTTTTTTAATTTTGAGTTATGAAGCTATAATTATTCAGTAGGCACTGGGGAGCTACAGCAGGTTTCAGAGCAAGAGAGTGATGGGATCAGACCTGAGCTTCAGGGAGATTGATCTGGCAGCCTGTGAAGCATTGTTTGGAGTGGGAAAGAAGAGAATGCAGGGGTCTGGGTAGGAACTGTGGTTATCCAGGAGATCAGGAACCTTGAGCTGGAAACAGAAGGGGAGACTATTTTACTGTGAGACATAGTAGACGTAAAACAGATTACGTGATTGTCAGCTTCCTTCTCAGTGACAGAGGATGGTGATGAGCTCATAGGAAGAGGCCTCAGCAGGCAGGGCCTGGCAGCGGGAGAAAGTGGTATTGGCAATGTTGGGTTCTAGCCATGGTTCATTTCCATGTAGACTTGGCAGAAAATCCAGGTGACCATGAAATGCAGATGGGTGGAAATAAAGTCCTGCATTCAGGAGAGGGTCACAGCTAAAAGTCTGCCCCATGGCTTATTCTCTATCAGTGGAGTAGAACCTTGGAGAGAGGTATGAGGAAAGAAATGTGAAAAGCAGAAGGATGAGAAGCACCTTAGAAAGGGCAGAGAGGAACATTTGTAGAAGTCAAGGAACCACAAGCTGAGCTGGGCTCCCAACTTCCCAAGGGACGGAGAAACATATGTCACAAACCCGAAATGAATGTCCCCTGCCTGCTTTTCTTCACCCCTCTAAATTTATTTTTCTGTATTCTGTGCCTATTTATAGCTCTTTATATAATGGCTCACACAAACACTCCAATAGACACACAAGCATGTATGTGTACGCACACCAGCACACATGCATGTGGGCACACACACACACACACCCCCAGACCTCCAGCCCTCCGTGACCCTCAGCCACGGTGACACTAAATGATGTCCACACATAAGCAGATGCTCTCCCTTGACTGCATTTCAACAAAAGTTAAGAGCCTCAAGTAGAGAATGACCTTTTTCTTTGGAAGAATGGCCAAGGTTCTTAGAGAGACAGCATTAATTGGGGGCATAGGGCATATCCTAAAGTCTGAGATTTCTTTTCCTGTTCCAGAGAAGAAAATGTGACTTCTCTTTTATCTTTGGGGGAGGCTATGTGGGTTAGGACCTCTAAATTATGGCAGGATTCAAAGGGTCAGGATTCAAAAGGACCTTCCTAAACTAGTACTTCGGGACAAAACCCACAGGATGGAATGTAATGAAGTCCACCGGGTGTTCAGTTTCAAATAATCACTGAAGACGGGTTGCATAAACCTGGCTGATGGAAGTGTAATTTATTTTGAGTAGTGATTGTTTCATCCTGGTCGGTCTGAGAGTGAGTGTGTCAGGAGCTATGAAGATTTGAGGGGAAAAACTAACCAACTCAAGAATGCAGCCAAGGAGATGGTCAGAATGGGGAAACACTAGGACAGCCTATCCCTTGCCAAGCAGTTAAGAGAGTGGGGGGTTAGTGGACTGAAAGGGCCATTTTACCTTCTGCTCCACTGGAAAAACCACGGCCGATGGCTAATGATTAAGGAGAAACAGATTTTAGCCCTGCATAAGGAAGACATTTCCAGAATAGAATGGGCTGCCTAAAAATGTACTGAGCATTCTGTCGCCACAGGTCCATTTGCCAAGGGAGAGGTACTGACCTGATCTTTGTGATGAGAGGGACGTCAAACCAGATGAGTTCTTTGGTCCTTCATAACTGAGGGTCTTTGGTATGCTTTTTATGTTTATTACATGGGGATCTGTGTTTTTGATGATCTACATTGTTACTCCAGAGAGAGAGCTATGGCATTTGGTAGAATTGGGGTTATAACGGGTCTTTTGGTGGAAGCTTCCACATCCTTCCAGAATGGCACTGTCTCTGTGTGTAAGTTGCAGTGCGGTAAGCAGTGCACATCTGGCTTTCCCGTTAATCTGACGGACCACCCCATCTTCAATTCCCATGTCACCCTCAACTTCTGTCCTGCTAGTGTTTCCCCTTTTTGTCCTCCCTGCCTCACCCCTGCACACCCAGGCCACACACCTCCCTGCCCCAATCCCAAACATACCTATGCACATATCCTTACACACATTCTCCCTTCCTGAAACCAGAGAAGCATTTTTTTCAGCTGCTCCCATATGACATTCATTGCCACAATATGGTCTCTCAATTCTGAAAGGGTTGGGGTGGGGGTGGGGGCGGGGAGAAGCCATTTCTCTCTAGCCGCCGAATGAACAAAGCTCTGTGCTAAAATATTTGTCTTCGGTTGTAACTGAAACTGCTGTTGGCTTCAGTCCCCCAAACCAGAAAGACAATTATACTTAACTGTTTCGAGATTTATAAATACCACACTGGAATAGCCTCTAGGTAGTAACTTTAGATACCCAGCCCAATAATTTTCTTTTATTGGTTTGTGATTTAGATCTTATTTTGAGTCCTCTATAATAAGAGTAGTACATTTCATTAAAAGAGCTTACTAACCAATAAAGAAAATCTGGCTTAGGGCTCGAGCAGGTCTCGAGTACAGAAAGGGGCCTGCCCCGTTATGTTTCTGTGGCGGACATTACAAAACTAATCTCAGCACAGGAGTGCACATGTATTACAGCAAAGCAGCATCTGCAGCTGCTTTCTTCTAAATGACTTCAACTTGGGAGAATTTTTCCTACACAGCATATTTTACCACATGAGAGATCCTCTGAAGACCGCCGTTTACTATTCTGGTAATAGATTCCCAGCGACGAAAACGAGGACACACGAAAAAACAAGAATGACTGTAACAAGAGATGGGAAAGCCTGGACTCTTTGCTCACCCGGTGGTGGTTTGTAGGCCTTCCATAGATGGGGCTCTTCCTTGGGGAGTGGATGTGGGGGATTAAAAATAAAAACGGACAAAATAACGTTTTCCTTTCGACTACATGCAGAGTAGATTGAGTTCCTCTCTCAGGTTGTGCCCAGCTTGGGACAACTGCAGTGAAGGAAAATCTTAGCTTCGGAGACAGAAAACAGATGTGGGGTGGTGCTGGGTTTGGGCTGAACTCATCGTCCTCACATCAGGCTTTACTCCTTAAAACCTGCGTGTGTAGTTAATGCCTCTTTTTAAAAATTGTAGGCCCTCTTTTTTTCAGTTGAGTCATGCACCAGGCACACTCATATGCACTATCTCAGTTACTCTTCCTGATAACCTGTTAAGGCGGAGGTCATCTATCTCCATTTTACAGATGAGAAGACTAAGGCCGAGGAAACTGCAGCAGCTTCCCCACAGTCTCATAGTGCGTCAAGGGCACGTGGAGTTGAGGCCCAAATTGTGTGATTCCAAAGCCTGTGCTTTTCTTACCGCCTCAGTCAGCCCCCTAGAAGAGAATAAGTGTTATTCTCATGAGAACAGGCCTCAATCCGTACGTCTGCTTTTAACGGTCATGGAAGCATCCCTGGGCATGCTAAATGTCTCTTTGCACCCAGAGACTCAAGGGTCTTTTTAACATTCTTATTCTGTGCATCCACATTTTGTAGGTCCCTGGCCCTCCTCCCCTCAGCAATCAGAGACACTGGGATTCTCTTGGTTCTGGTCTTCCTTGCTACAATAGCTAAACAAACAAGAGTAGAGTTGAGAGAAATATCAAGAACTCTGCTTAGCCTGCCTCTGTGAGCAGTTTAATTGTTGCAGCTTTTTCCCTGTTATTATAGATTTGCTTTTGGAGCTGTCAGAACAAAGGTGGAAAGTTAGAGACCCCTGATATTGCTCTCTGTTGTCCAGAAACTTACAAAATATTTCCAGGTTTTATCGATTCATCTCACTCTCCAGGTGGAAGTTTCCGTAAAAGGCAGTAGATGAGAATTAACAGACCACTCTAGCCCCCAAAGCCTAGGATTTCACATGGTGTGTTACACTCGGAAAATGGTCCAGATAAATTGTCCTTTGGGAGGGAAGTGTGACTGTATAATCAAAGAAAAGTAAAAGAAGTCTTGTCATCCCGTGGACTCTCTAAGGCCCCAGATGAGATTCTGGATAAGGATGGGTCCATCAAGAGTTCTTTTCCTGAGCATTACTTTGGTTTATACCCCATGGCTGAGATTAGTGTCCCCACTCTTTCCATGGTCATGCTGTCACGGAGCTAATGGGATCCATAGACAGAAATGACACAGACATATAAAATAAGTTGTATGGCACAACTTGAATACACATATTTAACGATATGGGGCCTGCATCATTCCAGAGTAGCTTGTAAAAGGTATGGTGTGAGTCATTTGTAATTTTCTGAGGCATGAGTTTAATCCATATGCTGTAAAGATAACGTGCGTGCCCCGAGCCGGTAGATGAGCCTAACCAACCATCCAAGGGAGTTTTGTCTTAACCCATCTATGTATAACCAAAAAACTCATATGAAGTCCTAAAACCTTTATTTCTTGTCTTAAAAATGGCCTTGCAAAGAAACACTGATCTATAAATGACCTTAGTTCTGGATTTATAGAGTATTTAGGAGTGTGGATGGTCCTTAAGTATTTCAGTCAAACTTCATGGAATGTTCTGGTGGAAATCATTCCCCAATTCTAGAAAAGCAGTCATTGAGCATCTTGTTACATATCCCCAGTAAAGAGTTTCTACCAGCTATAAGAGCCACAGGGATGTCACCACATAGTGTGTTAAGAGAAGCCAGGGGCCGTTTTGGGCTGCAGTGGTTGGGGGCAGGGGCTCCAGAATAAGTGAAGTTCAATTTGAAAATAGGTATGATTATCATAAGTAAAGGGGCTACAGGCAGGTGGAAGAGGCTGAGGCTGAGTGAGAGAAGGCACATAAACAAGAAAGTCCAAGTGTAGTTCAGGCAGGGGCACTTAGCTATCTGTCTGCTGATGATAGAACAGAGGGGCCTTAATGGTCTCAGGGCGTCAGAGGAAAGGAGGTAGGTGAGGTCACTGTTAATTTGGGTGGGACCTCAAAAGAATGGCCTGGTCTATCACCTTACTGATCTCCCCATTCCCGCCAATTGCCAGAAATGCATTTAAATGCTTAGCACAGCACCTCCCACCTACTAGATGCTTGTAGAGGTTTGTGGAGTGAACAAATGAATGAATACTCCTAATATCTGTTGTTTGCAGCCTGCCCTATCTTCGTTTGCCCTCAAATGAGACAAAGCAGCTCGATACTTTGCTAAAAACCACATACTTTCCTCCCCGGCTTCAGTCACTCTCCATTCCTTTGACTGCTGAGCAGTAGGCAAGGGCTACAAAGATCCAAGATGTTGAACTTGTCAGGCTTGTCCAAACGTTCTCTAGTAAATCACCCCAATCCTTGAACCTTTACTAATAGCTCGTGATCCTCAACCTTGCATTGGCCTCACTGCAGGTAGTGTTGCACAATACCAGCCCAAGGCCTAAGGAGGCTGTAGGACTGAGACCTCCAAAGTTCAATGAAGGGCAGAAACCATCTCTACTTTCTGCTCCAGGGAGCTTTGAATGGTTCCTTAGAGCTTTCCTGGCCATGTGGAGATGGGCACTCCTTTTAGCAGCAGACTAGCCCATGTCACCCTAATACCTGGGCAGGAAGAATTCAGCAGATGGGTTTTGTCACTCTAATTCATGGTGGCGAGTCACAAATGGGGCTGTCAGAGTGATGACACAACTTTTTTTTTCAATACATGACACAATTAAATAGGGTCAGAAACCACGTCCTTCACAACCACACATGGCAGCCCTGAATGAATGGATATAAAACACTTAGTAACTGAGATGTAGTAAGAGATCACGCAACATCAGCTACATTTGTTACTATTATTTTTGGAGAGTTTTACTATTTTCTTTCCTTTGCTCCCCCAAGATAACCAATAGCAAGATAAGAATTATCCCTTTGTACCTAGCAGCCAGAATAGCTGTTGATTGTGCTTGTCAATAAATACGCGTAGAAAACAAAACACACCTTTGGGAGGTGAGAAATCCAGGAACAGTAGATTTACAAAAGCCTACAGAGGAGTTGAGGAAAAACTGGGACACATTGACAGTGACCACTGAGATTTTTCCTCCATAGACAGGCTAGTATGGCACCACATGATGGGGCTTCTCTATGAAGCAGAGAGGCTAGGTCTCTGTTCACTGAGGTTCTGGTAAAATGAAACTATCCAGAGTTGCTACTGTCAGAGTAGGGCCCATACTGCTCCGACTAGATGATAGGTTATACCTATCATTTGCCCTTGGCCTCTTTTCACCTCAAAAAAACTAATTTTGGCTCTCAGCCAGAAGATCTGAGGAACTTTGAGTTTTTAATTGGGGAAGGGGTCTTGGATCCCTTTAAGTGCCTAATAAAATGATGGATCTTCTCTTGGCCCCTTCCTTTACCTCCCCAGAGTTGTATGCAGAAATATTTGCATATGGAGGTAACAAGTTACCTAGCCTAATGGGTTTTCCACCTTAGCTTCACATTGCAATCAACCAGGAGCTCTCAAACCTCACTCAAGCCACATCCCACAGCGATTGCACCAGACTCTAGACATAGGATGCAGGCATCAGAGATTCCAAGGTGCAGCCTGCATTGAGAAGTACAGACTGAGCCTCTTTACTCAAGGTAACCGTCCGTGATTCTCACATGGGACTGCTGGTTCAGTAAGCTTCCATCTCCATGGAACTGGCAGCCTCCCAGGGTTGCTTGCGGGGAAGTTTGGAAGGCATATCATGGACATTATGAAAATAGGAACTATGGGAGAAATGAACTTTGACTCGTGAACTTCCAGGTGGTTCCCAAATATACACCGTCCTGATCCGCAAGGAGTGGGGAAAATAGACCAGGGGAATGTGCATGGGAGAGGTCAAGGCAGGTAGGTGCAGGTAGTTTTCAGGATGCTTAATCAGCAGTATAGGAAATGGAAGAACTTTGAAAATCAATCAAACCCCTGGGTATAATGACAGAGAAGGAGACTAAATAATGGGAACGTCATGGTTGAAGTTTCAAACTTAATCTATAAACCTACTTTTAATGGGCCCCCAGGTGATTGTAAATTCAGGGTGGCTTTCTTTGTATTGGATTACATGAGGCTGTTCCATATTTCTAAGAGAAGTCCAGGTGTGTGTCTCATTTTATTTATTTATTTATTTATATATTTATTTATTTATTTATTTTTATTTGCATTTAGGATTCCATAGACTTTTTTTTTTCTAAAGTCTTCTTTTTATGAGCATTAATTATATACCATGCAAGGAAGCAATTGCCTCTATGTTATGAAATATTAAATCAAAATGCTTCCTGTTCCCAGATGTCCCAGAGATAAATACGGCAGTATTTTGAAGCCCCTCTTGGAGCTGTTTTGCCTGCAAATTTATTGTTTTGTCTCCATTTTCAGAAAGCCCTGTTTTCTGTGAAGTATAGCACTCTAGGTAGTTTTTAAGGCGCAAACTCCTCTGGAGTTGCCTGTGTCGGCAACAACTCTTATGTAGATGGCACACGAGGGATGGCGCACTGATCGGCTCCTTTAAGATGACAAATGGGCAGAGAGTGTTATTGTCTTTGATTGCACGCCTTACATCATCTGTATGTAGGAATAAAAGGGCCATACTTTATCTTTAGCCATTTTATAAATATTTAAGCCCTTATAGCTGCCTAAAGATATTAAAGCATATTTTACAGTAGTCGGAATATAAATATTATATATAGCGCAAGATACCAAAGTAGTTTAATGAATTCATAATTTTCTGTTCACATTTATTGGAATGTGTTTTATGTTCCAAAAGTTCCATTTAAAGAATAAGATACCATTCTGCTTTCTGACAACACACCAAGTGTGGCCACATTTCGGGTGGGGTCTCAGTTCCAGTGTCTACAGAGGCTTTCATTAAAGAGGCAGAAAGGCAGGAAGTCAGGGCACTGGGATATATTTCCTCAATCTCTCCATTTAAAAAAAATATATATAAATAACTTTGAATAAACAATTCTGGTGCTTATTTAAATTACAAAGCCTTCCAAAGAGAAAACTTTTTATAGCCCCTTTCCTCTATTTCAAGGAGATTAATTCAAAAAAACCTAAGTGAGAGCAATAAAGATGTAGTTTGCAATTTTCCTGTCCTCCCAACCCACCCCCTTTTATAAACCCTGTCGGCCAGGATACAGCCTGATTCAGGGTACTGATTTCAATAGTGACTTCCCAGTGCTTTCTGAACATTTCTCCTTAAGTTAAAGAATTCCTTCCAGCTTGCTCCTTCCTTCTCCTAAACGCGAGAGTGACAGGGAGAATATCACTGCATCTCGTTTCAATTTTCTAGTGAAATATAAAGACTTTCCTCTTTAATATTTCACAAAGTTTCTCCAGTTCCCAGTGGGAGTCCATGCTGGGTAATGTTTGCTAATTACCAACAACAAAACTAGACATACAACGCTGGTAAATTACCTGACCCTTTCCATTTTAATGAGACAACAAGGATTTCGCGAAGTGATGTTGTTTCACTGGTTAATGGTGTCAGCAATGTTGTAATTGTGGGTTGAGACGCATTAGCTGAACAACCACATGTAGAAAGGGCTTTCTCTTGACAAGCCCTTTGGAGACTAGAACCATATTATCATTAAGCCTTTGTCATTTGCATGCTGCTAATCACTTACTTTATTATCCAGAGTATCCATTGTCTTTCTTTAATTGCTCTTTAAATTAAAATTAAAAATAGTTCTAAAG
This sequence comes from Panthera leo, assembly GCF_018350215.1. Taxonomy (NCBI): domain Eukaryota; kingdom Metazoa; phylum Chordata; class Mammalia; order Carnivora; family Felidae; genus Panthera; species Panthera leo. The sequence continues at coordinate 36,516,390 of NC_056689.1, read as the reverse complement.
CCCACAATGGCTGGGATAGCATCTTGATTATGAAGATAACTTCAAGAAAATGGAACAACTGGTAACATATTGCTGGGATTATGAGAGAGTCCCACTGTTTCGTACCATGCCTGCAGGCCCCAGGAGCCTAATTGTGGCGGTTTCTCTTCCTTTAGCCCATACTGTTTGTTTAATAAATGGTTATTTATGGCCTTTTTGGCCATTATAGCAACTTTGGAGAAAGTACATCCTTCTCATTGGTTTGAGCACTGCAATTTCATTCTCCGGGCAAAGGTATAAAATACAACTGAAAGGCAGTTTCTGTACCAGAGCCTCTGAAAAGAGATCCTCTTGATTCTCCTTGCTTGTTTATTCTGTCTGCACACACTTACTTTTAAAATTTGGGGTCATGAAAGAGACCTAAACCTTGGAGCTAAAAAGGACCTTAGAGTCATCCCCATTTCCCAGGTGAAGAAACTGAGGACCAGAGCAGTTGTTATAACTATAATCACAGAGCAGGAGATGAACCGGATTGTCTGTTACTGAGTGGAGTGGATGCAGGGCTCCTGATTGGAAGATCGTGCCTTCTGGGTTACTCCTGAAAGAGGATATGATGTCATGTTGTGAATTGTGATGTGCAAGTGGCAGGGTTCTCATGGTGCACTTAGTGTGTGTCTCTTGTATGCATCTGTCAGTATGTTTGTTGCTAACGGACTGTGTGCTAGGATACTGGAAGAAAAGGTTCATGTCTTCTGCATCCTTAAAAAAACAACCCCATGGGGGTGCCTGGTGGCTCAGTCTGTTAAGTGTCCAACTTCAGCTCAGGTCATGATCTCATGGTTCATGAGTTTGAGCCCCACATCAGGATCTCTGCTGACAGCACAGAGCCTGCTTCAGATCCTCTGTCTCCCTCTCTCTCTGCCCCTCCTCTGCTCTCTCTGTCTTTCTCAAAACCAAATAAAAACATTTTTTAAAAAACCCATGAATGACTCTGCAGTCATTCCTGAATACCAAGGGATTAAACCCAGAGTTATCATGGTTCCATTGTCATATACGGTGCCCTCAGAATTAGGATGATAGTTTTTGAGAACCAGAAGGGATTGGGCACTGCCTTATCTGCCTCAAATTTACAGAAGGGAAAACCGAGTTTAGATAAAACACTGAGTCCTTCTAAGTTCTCATAGGGAGTTAAGGATTGACCTTGGATTCCCTGTCCATTTCTTTGTCAGCATTACCAATCTATTGTTGACGACATTCATCATCATCATCATCATCATCATCATCAAAGTTAGTATTCATAAAGTGCTTACTCTGTTCCAGGCACTCTTGTAAGCAATTTACCTGTATTATTTAACTTATTTAATCTTCATGACGTACTACTCTCCCACTTTACAGATGAACAGACTGACACGCAGAATTTAAGAAAATTTCCCCAAATCACAAACTAGAAACTGAACAAGGTAGCACTCACACGAACGCAGTCTAGCTCCAGAATTCAAGTTTTCAACCACAGTGTTATGGTTCATTTCAGATTATGGTCAAGGGATATTGATCATGGTGTAAATGACTTTTCAAAATCAAATTAGCACCAATCAACATCTTCTTTAGTGAAGATTGGTGTGGATTGGGAATACCTGATCCTAGTTATATATTCATCTGCCAGCCTGAACATGTATGCAGGAAAGCCTTTAAAACTTAAAAGAAAAAAGTTTACTGTGCTTTCTTTTAAAGGACTTTCAAATGTTTAGAACGTGTACTGTTCTCTCAGGCCAGGCGTCCTGTCTTGAGAACCTTTCAGAGACAGCTGTCTCTGACAGAGAAAGTTGCCGGAGATGGGATTCTGCTTTTCCTGAACTGTGTTCCCTTGGATCACTTGGCAAAGCCATCTCTTACAGCTCCTTAATTTTCTGTGCTCTTAAGATACGGATGTTTTAGTTTGCCTGTGATTTCCTAGCTCTGGTTTTTGCTATGCTGGCCGTTGGTTCCCATTAAACCAAACAACTGGGGCCCATTTGGCATTTGGTGTTTTAAAAGTAAACGGACACTTGAACTACATGACAAATGCTGAATAACAAAGCCCATAGCATTGAGAACATAAAGAAACTGTTTATAATGTAAAGGTGGTTACATTTTCAGTCAATCTATCACTTTAATGAGCTCTTTGCATTTCTTTGATTAATGCTCACAAAAGGGGGAGAAAAAAATTGATGTAATGGAAACAAAATGAGAAAACACAGGGGAGGTTTCTGTGTGTTTTATTAGTATCCGCTGCATATCACTGTCTCACAATGTATACGTCTACCTTTTCCCTGGCATAGCACACGTCTCGTTTACTGGAAACAGGATCCGGCATGAAAGAGGGAACCCTATATTAGTGGCAAAACAGCCTTTGACCTATTGTGGTGGCAGCAAACAGGGAGGGTCCAGAATAGGAATTAGGAATTAATAATAGTAATAAAGAAAAGGCTGACATAGTCCATGCCATATCGAAATGAAGAATCCGATAAGTAGGAAGACTAAAAATAGGACACATTAAAGACACTTAAAAAACATTTAAACATTAGAATGTAGTGATTAGTTTACAATTACTAGTGATTTATTTGCTCAGTTTAAAATAATAAATAAAGAAAATGGGAAAAGTACCAAAAAAGACATCTTCAGGAAGTATCTGAAGGGGGGAGAGAAGTTAGTCAAGGCAGGCTTCCTGGAGGAGGTGAAGGAGGGGTGGGAGCTGGGTTGGAAGAGAAGAGAGGAGACGGCATTTCTGAAGTGAGTGAGCCTTGGTGGGAGCAGGGATGAGAATCAGCAGGTGCCACTGTGTTGGAAACACAGTTTCCTCTGTGTTGGAAACCACTTCTGACTTCCTCCCTTTGGCCATGAGTCCAGTGCTCTTTAGAGCCCTGTGAGCATTAGCCATCCTTTCTCTGAGTTTGAGTGGCTCTTGTAAAGTGATTGGAGGTTGGCATAGCAGAAAACGGGATCCTTGAAGACTCGCTTTTTAATGTGTAAACTTCAACTTGTCATTTCCACCCCAGAACCTCCATTTCCTCAAACTGAGGATCTCAAAAATAACATTTAAGATCTGTGTCGCTCAACAGGATGAGTCCATCTACCATATCCAACCAGCTGCTCTCAACTCATAAAGATCACATGAAGTTTTAAGGTTTCAAGCTCTTTTCTTTTATCAATCTATAATTTTGATAATTATCCATTGATCATTTTTTCTCATTGCACAAATAAAATATATTCATTTAAGAAAATTTAGCAACTACATATAAGCAAAAAGAAGAAAACACACATTCTTCATACTTTACCACTTGGACATATTAGTATTGACATACTAGTCTTGCTTCTGTAGATATGAATATTTCCCCCTCAAAAAGGGATCGTATATATTAGTATATGACCTGTGTTTTTCCACAAATATTTTACCATGACCATTTTCTATGTTAGTAAATATTTTTCTGCTTTATGTTTAGTGGATCATACTTCTCATAATCAGTTTCCTAATACTGAACATGCCTATTGTTTTCAACTTAACATTGTTACTTAATAACCACAAATGAAGACTGTTGTAACCAGATCTTTAATGTGAAGAAATTATGACTGTATGTGCATATTTTTAGAAGTGAAATTGCTTAGGCCAAAGGGCACATAAAATTTTAACTCATTTGATTCGTATCGCCAAAGTTAATCTTATTTTTAAGTTGTAAGATGAATTCAGAGAGGGTAAAAAGCAATTGAGAAGTTGTGGAAAATTCACTATGACACTATGAGCTCAGAGGCAAGTGAAGACATTAGACCATATGAATCTTAGGTTTATTTCCAAATCTGTGGTCTTAGTTGTGTTTGAGTTGTGACTGATTTTTTTCCCCTCCCTCTCTCCTTCCCTCCTCCCTCCCTCCCTCCCTTCCTTCCTTCCTACCTTCCTTCCTTCCTTCCCTCTTTCCTTTGAGAGATAGATACTGGAAACAGTAAGCTCTTTAGGCTTATTTTAAAAGGAAATTTTCTGCGTAATGAAACTTAATGAGCAAACAGCTATGAAAATGTGGGTTGGTTGGTTGGTTGGTTGGTTGGTTTAGTCTGCTTTGGTTTGATTCAGACCCAAAACACAAACTCTAAAAAAAGTGAGGTATTTTACACAATGGGTGAGCCAACTGCCCAAGGCATTCATCGAACACAGTCTCTAGAAAAAAATACTGTTAAAAATATCAATGTCACTTACTGTGAATAGAGGAAATGGAGGGTGACGCTGACCCACGTCTTGTGCTTGGTCACTAGAAGTGAAAAGGAAAGCTTGAATAAAGAAAGATACAACCATTTGTTTTAATACAACATCAGACATGCATGAGCTATTTCACCATGCAAACAGATATTTGGGTCCTGTACCATTTGGAGCATTTTGGTTGGAAAACATAGAGGTTCAACTCAAAAAGGCTTAAATAAAAAGGGAGTCATAGAACTGAGGTGCCCATGGCTTCAGACATGTGAGCCCATGAGCTTGAGTGATGTCAGAACTCTGTCTCATCCTCTTCCCCTCTTGCCTTGTTTGCCCCATCGTGGGCTAAATGGTCACCCACAGCCCCATACTTACCTCCTTCTGGCTTTGCAACCACAACATCTTTAACATCTTTTACATCAGAGAGAGATGGGGAGAACATGGCTTGGCCCCAGCTCGGGGGACAGGTTCATCTTAAACCAGCTGTGTGCCCAGGATGATGGGCCTGTGAAGTCACACTGTCTGGCTTCATGTTGTCACTTCTGTGCCAGGCTGGGGACAGGGTTGCCCTCTCCCTCTCCCCACCAAACACTGTGGAATGGGTTCCTTATGTGGAGAAGGACTTGGAAGAGAGCAGATAATCAACTGTCCTTCTTCTGCCACCAACTGGTTCTGTGACCTTGGGCACAGTAACTTCTTTGCTCTGAGCCTTGGTTTCTTCATCTCTGAAATGGAGAGATTGATTAGAGGATTTCTAAAGCTCTTGAATCTCTAGCATAGAGTGATTGGTAAAGAGGCAAAGGAGACCCAATCGACTCCAAGCACGTGAGTTTTTGGTTGAAATTTCCCCCCCATCCACACAGCTCCCCAACATTGCCCTCCAGCGCCCTGTCTCAGGCTAGCACACCTCAGGCTCCGAAGGGAAAAGTAAGAGTGGGAGTACCCTTTGGACAGGGTCAGAAGATGCCGCCTCAGTAAATCATTGTTTTTTATTGAGTCAACACTGGTCAGCTGCCTGGCCTTCATGACTCTAGGACTCCAACTTTGTGGGAAACCCTGTTACAAGGTTAAACTGAGGCTTTCTCTGGACAGGTTGCTCTTGCAGACTTTTCCAAAAATCTATCTTCCAAATCAAGCCTAGGCATGTAGATTTTCCCCCTACAAGTTAGAAAGCAATTGTGCTTCTGTAGGTGGAATTTTCTTGACTTCAGCTGCTGAAGAATTTGTTGGAATACATACTGCAAAATCACTGCTGTGGCTATTACTGTTCTTGCTCAGGGGAGCTATTCAGATGCCTCATTTATTGGAGCTTAATAGATTAAAAGTCCAAATTGAGTCTCATGATATAAGCCTAATCAAGTTCTAATCTGCATAATTTTCCCATAAGCAGCAATGGGAAATTTGGATAATTTATGTTTCAACAGTTGCCAATCATGTGTTAAATAGCATTGTTGCATTTACTTATCAAAATATTTTTATTGATCTTCACTTCATCTGACATTTCACTTTGGGATTTTTTTTTCTTTTTTTTTTTTGCCTGGCATTAACAGGAAATTTAATTCATCTCATAGATGATGTAATATGAGATGTTTCTCTTGATTTTAACATGTCTTTATAGATCATTTTTAACGGTGATCTTTTCCTTTTACAACTTCATATTGAATACCTGTCTCAGCAAACCTAGATGACTTGGCCTAATTTATTTCCCTAGTTTAACGTAGCATATGGATTTCTAACCATCATTTATATGCACACAATAAAAGATAATTTGGCCCACCATTTGAACCAATTCCTTTATGTTAAATCTATGGGGGCGGGAGAGGCACTTACCTTCATTTCTCCATCTATTCTAGGGGAGGTGATTGATAAGAATTTCCATCTCTCTCTCTCCCTGAAAAGGCTTGGGGATTTAACTAGGGGAGATTTAGAAAGTACTTTGTGTTTTCCCCCATGGAAAAGGACTGTAATAAAGCATTTATTATATGTACCGAATTGTGCATGCTACTGTACCAAAGCAAGTTAGGCATAACTACAATGGGTCCCAGTTGTTATCTGCTATTGTTTAAAAGTGAAAACAGCAAAAGAGTAGGACTGGCTCGGGCCTCCAACTTACCTGCCTGGATCAGCCCCTGAGAAGGAGGGAGCATCTCACACAGGAAGAAGGCAACATGGGCATGGTTATCCATGGGCTGAGACGTCAGACTGCCTGGCTCAACTCCCAGAGCCTCCGTTTCTTAACTGGTTGTGTTTGAGGAAGTTCTTGGACTGTTCTGAATCTTATTTTCCTTATCTACAAAATGGGGATGTTAACAGTGCCTACATTCATAGGGTTGTTCAGAGGAATAAATGAGGTGGCCCATGAAAAGCTCTTAGTGCAGCTATAACACATATTGTAAGTCATGGCATTTCATTTCAATTCCCTTGGGTGCAAATGTGAGATCTGCTAATTCCTAGATGTGTGCCCCAGGGCTGATTACTTACCTTCTCTGTGCTTTAGTTTCTTCGTCTGCCAAATAGTTTTATCTACATAAGATGGTTTTGAGAACTAAAGTTACTCCATGAATAGAGTTTAGAATATAGTAAGCACTCAATAAATGTTGGCTTTTTTTTTTCTTGAGGTTCTTTTGAAACTTATTTTCTTCATGCCTAATTATCTTAATCAGTCTAAATCTAGAACTTTTGTTTTGAATTCCATATAGACAGTGATGTTGAGTCTTTCTCACTTTCTAATGCACTCACCTCTGCATTATCCTGGAATCCCACCCATTTCTAGCATTCCCTATGGTAGATCTTGTCTGAGCCACAGCTTTTTTTTTTTCCCCCTACAACCACATGGTGTCTCTTGGACGCTGCACATAGATGCATGCATGCAGTAGGTACCCAAAACAATTGATTTTTAAAATGACACCTGGCTGATCTCCTTTTTATCCCCTTTCTGTCTCTTCTCCTTCAACTTCTTAGGAATAGCCCAAATGTTTGTTAAATTCTTTAACTGGAAGCCACCCTAACTGAAATGGCCTTGTCTAATTTAACTAAATGTCACTTAAATTACTTAAGATAACTTCCCTGGCAGGGGCTGAGTGCTGCCAGCTCCTGGAATAATTAATAACATGAAAAGAACATCACACGCTGCTGATTCTGTTCATCTGAACGTAACAGTAGCACATATGGTTAGGAACACAAATACTGGAAAAGAAAGCAGAGAGTAGCAAAAGCCATTTTAGGAGCCTTAGAACTCAAGAGAGGAGTTTATATCCCTAAATAATTAAGAAAAGTGGGAGGGGCACCTGGATGGCTCAGTTGGTTGAGCATCTGACTCCTGTCATGATCCCAGGGTCATGGGATCGAGCCCTGTGTGGAGCTCCATGATGAGTGTGGAGCCTGATTAAGATTCTCTCTCTCTCTCTCTCTCTCTCTCTCTCTCTCTCTTCCCTCTTTCTGTCTCCCTCTGCCCCTCACTCCTGCTTGTGTTCTCTCTCTCTAAAACTAAAAAATATATAAACATAAATAAAAAATAAGTGGGAGATTACATCTGGAAAAAGAAGTCTCCAGAGAGATTCTACAGTTGCTATAAGGAATTAAGAAACTTTCCTAGTCTTTCTTATCAACTGGCCCCCAGTTTTCCCCATACTTAAAAAAAAATCCTAACCAGGGTGCCTGGGTGGCTCAGTCGGTTGAGCATCCGACTTCAGTTCAGGTCATGATCTCGCAGTTCGTGAGTTGGAGCTCCACGTCGAGTTCTGTGCTGACAGTTGAGAGCCTGGAGCCTGCTTCAGATTCTGTGTCTCCCTCTCTCTCTGCCCCTCCCCCGCTCATGCTCTGTCTCTCAAAAATGAATAAACATTAACAAAAAAAATTTTTTAAATAAAAAATAAAAAAAATCCTAACCGTCCATACACAAAATCTTCATTCCTTAGATATATTGGAATTCATTTTTATCACTGAATTCATCTGATTATTTCTACCAAAATGTATTCACACTGCTCATTGCCTTCCCATTACATTTCTATGGTTTTCTCTATGTGAAAATTCTTTCTAGAAAATATGTCAAAAGCTTCCTCAATTCTTTATCTATAGGGAACAAGTGGCACTGGATGCTGCACCTATCCACAAATATTTATTGTGTACCCAGTGAAACAGTAACATCAGTTGTCCAGTGTTTGAGTACTTGCTTTATACTAGACATTATACTAAATGTTTTTAATACACTATTTCATTTTATCCTTCTAATTGTCCTATGACACTTCCAGTGTATATACAATGAAACAGAGGCTTACAGAGAGTCAGAGCTATGCTCACAGTTATGTGGCTCATAAGTAGATGAGTCAGTACTTGAACCCAAGACATCTGACTTCAAAGTCCATACTTCTAACTATTCCACACTGTTTCTTGTCTACAGGCCGGGAATTCCAAAGACGATCTGGGAAAGTTTTATTTATTTATTTATTTTAATATATGAAATTTATTGTCAAATTGGTTTCCATACAACACCCAGTGCTCATCCAAAAAGATGCCCTCTTCAATACCCATCACCTACCCTACCCTCCCTCCCCCCCATCAACCCTCAGTTTGTTCTCAGTTTTTAAGAGTCTCTTATGCTTTGGCTCTCTCCCACTCTAACCTCTTTTTTTTTTCCTTCCCCTCCCCCATGGGTTCCTGTTAAGTTTCTCAGGATCCACATAAGAGTGAATACATATGGTATCTGTCTTTCTCTGTATGGCTTGATCTGGGAAAGTTTTAAAAAGATGGAAAACCCAGTCTCTGTCCTAAAGTTCTCATACAGCATGTGAAGTGAGCATGTTTAGCAGAGGGGCAATGTTGGTCCCATTTATGCCTAATGCCAAAAGAATGGAAAGGTAACATCAGGCCCTTACATCCGGCCCTGAGGATTAGAATGGGGAAGGGCCTTCAATTTTAGGAGATCAGGTAATCTTTGGAAGTCATTTGTAGCCTCAAACTTGCCTCTTGTGTCCATGCTTAACAGAGAGAATGGGGGCACATCTAAAGAATCAGAAGACCATCTTGGTAAGAGCATGGGCTGTAGGTGATTGAACTCAAATCCTTTCCTGGTTGAGAACTTCTCATCCTATCTCTCTGATGCCAATATTCTTAGTCACCTCTTCTGGCAAAATAAGTGCTGGTTTCTAAAATGAATTTTGCAAGTGTTAGTTTAACTAATGAAAGGAGAGTTTGCCAGTTTCACTCTTCTCCAGGTGTAGATTATGATCCCTGGAGTAGGTTCCATGTGCCAGCACGTTCACATGCATAACTGGAGCACTGTTTTATGGAGAGAGACTTCAAGTTCAACCAAAGATGTATCCACTGCAGCAAACAGTAATGGTGGGGAGCAAGACAATCAAGAAAGGTGGGGAGCAAGACAATCAAGAAATGTGGACACAATTTGGACCTGTCCCTTTATCAACTGCTGCTATGATGAATGGGGTAGATGCCATCAAATGTCATTAAGGGCCGGATTGCCTCATCTCTTCTGAAGGAAGGTGCCTGAATTACTCTTTTCTCCAAGGTCATTTAGGGAATCTGGGTCAGTCCTGCCATTTCAAACCACAATTTTCCCATATTAGGACCTCTGAGAGAACAATGTTAACGAATTCTGTTTATCTTCAACACAACTCTACAGGAAAGGAACAGGAAAAAGATGAAATCTGTTTCTTTTGTCTTTGCTTTTTGCTTTCAAAAATGTGTGGCTAGAAAACTAGCAAAAGAAAAAGAGACATTATCATTGCTGAAGTTTTCTTGCCAACAAAAGCACCCTGCTCTTGGGGTTATGCATAGAAGAGAGAAGGACTTTTAATGGAGAGATGTCTTTGGACACCCACCATAGTTTGTCAGTTGCAGATGCTAATGGAACCAGGCTTGGCGACTGAAGGGGAAAATGGAATATGAAAGCAAAATGGAATAGGCCTATGAGGCAAGCATGTCATTTCTAAATGAAGGTTTCATGCAAAGGAGTTGAGTCTTTTCACAGCTGAAAATGGAATCTTTAAATAAGATAAAATAAAAGGATGCTTTGGCTTGTTGCGGGTTCTGTAATGAAATACAGTTTTCCTAATACCGTGTGACCTGCATTTCTCCCTGTTTTATGGGTGCTATTCCTTGACGTACAAACCCGTATTTTCTCAAGTCAGCATTTGATGATGGATGTCAAAATACAGGCCATGTATTATGCATATAGCATTACCGATTTAAAGTGTTTACTTGTCAAGTTGAAGAAATTCAAAAACGTCACATCCACTGAATCCGCACAGCTGCCACTTGCAGTTTTTCATGCTTTTGAATGAAACTTCTGATGAAAACAGTTTAGTTTTCCCCGTCGCTATTCTGGGGAAGAAAACAGCTAGCCTTTAAAATGCATGTTCTCGGTGATGCGGTTGGCTGAAAAACACGCATTCCAAAGTTTAGAAAGATGGACACTGCATTGTCATTTGAAATTACTTCCCCTGTGCACAGTCTATCAACACAAAGAATAAAATTAAGTGCAATCAGAGAATGAAGAGTAAATAAAACTTTTTTTTTCCTTCTGAAAGTATGGCATTCCATAGTATAAAATTTATACACGAGCGAGCAGAAAATAGGAAAAAACCCTTTCATATTTTTCTGGCATTTCATGCATTATGCACCTCCAAAACAACAGGCAATTATTGAGCACCTGTCATTTCATTCCTGATAGATAGAGCTTCACACATACCATAAACCAGAGTGAATCCAACCTTGCTACGTTCCTGGAGAGTAAGTTGGGCATGTTGCCACACAATCTTTTTGGAATTTTGTCCTTGGGAACTTAGCAAGTGACTCTGTATCTATAAGCCCCTAATTCATTGATAAGTCTGTATAGCCAATCCACCAAGGGCAAAGAAGAGAAACCAAAGAAAATGTGAACGTCTATCTGCCTGTCCTGTAAGGTTGGGGAGGAGATTGGGTCTCAACAACCAGCATGGAGCTCTTGGTACCACTTACCAGGTGTTTTACTTGATAAAATTAATTTTCACCAAATGAATATATTGAGGTAAATAAATGTCTCAGGTTTATAGGTCTCTATGCACATCCTTAAAGAGGCAGCCATTAAGCCTAGCTGGGATGATTTCTCACCCTCACTAAATTTGAACTTATGGTTAGGCCAGGCTCATTCTTGTATGTACTCGGGATTTGGGTCTGAGAAGCTCAAACTGCAAAAATCAGAAACCAAGTAGGCTACTTTCCAATTTACTATGCCCATGTTTACCTTATGAAGTCTGTGTTAGGCACGCTGGGAGGTTCAAGGGTCCACTATAAGCTCGTGGCATATGCAGCAGTCAGGATGATTTCAGCTGCAAGTAAAAACAAAACAAAACCAAATTCCTCATTTTTGGCTTAAACAAAAAGGAAAAATATGTACAATTGACCTTTGAACAATGAAAGAAGTTTAGGGGTGCCAGCCCTCCTGCACAGTTGAAAATCCATGTGTAACTTTTGAGTCCCCAAAAACTTAACTACTAATAGCCTACTGGTGACTGAAAGCCTTACTGATAGCATAAATAATCGATTAACCTACATTTGGTATGTTATGTGTCTTATGTACTATATTCTTACAATGAAGTAAACTAAAGAAAAGAAAATGTTATAAGAAAGTCAGGATCTTAAATTGTGTGTGTGTGTGTGTGTGTGTACAAAACCAATCTATCCTACCTCAGGATATTTTACCATAAGAAATTATATATATATATATATATATATATATATATATATGTGTGTGTGTGTGTGTGTATACATATATATATGTATATATATACACACACATACATATTATATATAATTATTATATATAAAATGTATACATAATCTCATCATATTGTATATTAAAATCTCATTTGTATATACTGTGTATAAAGTCTCACGTAGTAAGAATCCTGAGGTCAATTGGTTTTGGCTCTAGGGCTGGTTAATTTGGGAACTCAAGGATATTTCTTTCTATCATTAAGGCTGTCCATCATTCAGTTCAGCCAATGTCATTTAGTTGGTCCTCAGCTGGTGTCCATCCTTGTTGCAAGATGGCTGCCATAGTTCTAGGCACTACAGGTACCAGAGCAATGTCTAGTGAATTAAAAGAGAATCTCTTTGTATGTGACTCTTTTTAATAGCAAAGAAACACTTCCTAAAAGTCCCCGACAAATTTCCTCCCATTTCCCTTTGGCCAGAACCGATCAAAAACCCTGGCTTGAGTCACTCACTGGCAAGAGAATAAGTAATCAGTTGGTTTAAGATAATAGTCAGGATAGGTTAGGTTATGCTGTGGTAACAACAACCACACAAACCCTGGTGTCTTAAAGCAACACAGATCACCTTTTCACTCACTCCGAATGCTTTTGGGTCTAGGTTACTGTCCAGGGCTGCTGCCCAGCCTTCATCTCCATAGTAACCCATATTCCCATGGTTGCCACAGTCTGGAAAAAGAGGCAGAAAGTCAAGTCAAATATTTGTAACAGAAGTGATGGTGTACATTGTTCTGTTCACTTTTCATGGGCCAAAGCATCTCCTGTGTCACACAGAAGCACAGAGTACAGTCTTCTTGTCTGCCTAGAGGGAGAGGGGAACAAAAATCTATGAGCAAGATCAGTAATTGGTGTCGAGACTCATTTTTCGGGAACTATAAGGCAAGTTAGAATTATTTATAATGGCCTCCTACTTTGTGCTTCATGAAAGCAACACATCAGAGCTTATCCTGGGAGTGCTAATTGTTGACCTGTAAATAAAACATAAGCTACTTTTTTTTATTATGTATATATATAATATTCATATTATTCCCAAGCTTTCCATGTCTCTGACTTTTCTTCCTTCTCTTTCTTTTTCACTAGGGTTCACACCTCCAGGAATGGACAGATCCTCTCCAGATAACAGCCCAGTGCACGGGATGTTACGCCAACCATCCATCACGACTGGGGTCAACATCCCTATCATCACTGAACTAGGTAGGGGTGAAAGTCAGCTTTGGGTAGATTTTTTTGTAGTCTTTTCCAACCATGTAGGATATGAGGAAGTTGTCCTATTTCTTAGCTCCTTCAGCATAGTGGGCTCTAGTAGGGTTTGTTTGGGGGGAGGTGGAGAAAGGTATGAGTAGCAATGTGACAGATTACCAAAAGGAAAACTGATCTATCTTTCCTCTGAGAAGAATAGACAGTTTCCTTCGTGCTGGTCACTATTCTCAAAGCAGCTTGAGATGACGGATTTGAGATTGGGGCATAAATTAGGGAAGGAGGAGGAAAGGAGGAAAGGCATAATCCATGGACTCTGCCTGGTGATTTTCATTGGAAGCACCTCAAGACAGCTCCTACGATCAGAGCCCTCCCACTGAGGTACAAAGCCTCAGGACTAAGCCAAACCCATTTTGAGAACTGGGTGGAGGCGTTGGACTAATGTGTAATAACCCTCCATTTAATCTATCCTGGTTGAACTTCTCAGCTAAAGGTCATTTGCAGTGAATGTCACTCAGGCCTAAAGTAGGATGGGGTTTGGAGGGCCATGATTATTGGCCAGTGGAACCCAACTTTTAACCTGGCTGTGACAGTTTTTCCTACCATTTGTGAATTTACAAAACTGCTGAGTGGTGTCTTCCCCCCAAGACAATACTAACCACCTAAGGTGCTGGGTCTCTTTACGTTACAATGTTTCCTCTGTTATTCCCTCACTCTCTTCTTTTTCTGTACTTTCCTCCACTCCCTTTCCCCAACCCTTAAATGCTGTATCCAATTAGCTAAACCTGGCAAGTTGCCTTTGGTATCAGTCAATCAGGAAAAAAACAGTGGGACGCACATTCTAATGATAACTGAACTGGGTAAGAAGCACTGTTTTCCTTCACATCAGTATCTCCTTTTGTTCCGTGGTTGGTGTTTCCAACTATCATCGGCTTGTTTTTTTATTTCACCGGCTGTAACAGAAAGACTACCCCATGGCACTGCTTTGAATGTGTTTTATTTGTGGCTCTGGTTGGAATCGACTGTCTTGTTCTGGCCTTTCTTAATGATTTTTTTCCCCACACAGCATCAGTAAACCTTTGATCACACCCATCTGACCTGGCAGTTGTTTCCAAAGCATCTTTGCTCTAATTCATTTTCTTTGGCCTGGGCCTTTTTTTTTTTCCTTTTTTTTCTTTTCCATGTGTCCCCCTGCTTCCCCGCCTTCTCCCTCATATTCCTCTTCCAACATACTGTCAGTTTGACTGACATGTCTTCACAGCTCTCAGAGGAAGCCAAAGGAGAAATATAAAAATTTTAAGATAAGAAACCTAAGACGGAGCCTTCCCTCCAGCTGTTTATTTTCCTTTATTCTGACTTTATTTGCCTCCCCCCCCCCCCCCCCACCACCACAAGGCCTTTTCTCAGAACCTCTGGTTCTGAAACCATAAAAAGCAGCCAGCTCCCAGGGGACCTTTTCTTACAAAAGGCAAGATTTCAAGAAGGGTGCCAAGGCTGAGGTGAGCCACCACTGAGGCACAGTCCTGCTCTCTGACCCCCATCCGGCCTGGCCCAGAGCCTCAGGGAGATTCAGAGTGGATTCACCGGGAAGATGAAGGGTTCTGGTCGTGACTACATTTGTCAGGCCCTTCACACTTCCCCATGACTTGGTTAATAACTCTGTAAAAGGCACCCATCAGCAGCAGGTCTCAGAACTGGGGATTGATCTTCTAAATAGAGACAGCAAATGTGCCGCTCTGCAGAGGGGTGGATAGAGAGGTGGGGAGCACCTGCCTTCAAATGACTCACGAATGAAACGAACATGCCATTCTCGTGGCCCCCAAATATATTTCAAAATAAGAGAGCAGGCTTTTAACACAGTAATCTTGCTTGTGAGGTGTCTGGAAACTAAGGAATAAATTGTCCACCATTCAGCACTGCATTATTGGAGACGTAGCTATTTATCAGGACAAATTCACTCAGGTCAAGGAGGATTGCACTATTTTCTGTTTCCAACAGTAGGAGAGGTGTCTTTTTCATGTTTAGAGAAGTTGGCTAAAAGCCTGGGTTTCGGGATTGCTCTTCTCAGAACCATAGGGTTGTAAGAGACCCAGAGAGCGTGTGCAGCCGGGATGGCAGGTTGGAAAATTCATCCAGATATCTCCATCTCAGAAACCTTTAGTGGCACTTCAAAATCATCACTGCCAGGAATTTCTTTTTCTGTTTGGAATTCATGTGCCGCCAGCTAACTAGGATATCTTTATTTGTGATTAGTAGGAGAGAAAAGAAAAGGCTGGGTGGCCCAAATCGGAGGCAACAATGCAGGCATTCAGTTAGCATAATGGAATCTCCTGAGCCTTTGTTCCTCACCAGATCTCTTCTGGGAGCTCAGAGAACCTTCCGTGTGTTCACATCATCCTTACCTTCTGCCTTAAGCCTTGTTTTCCTAGTGCTCATACCACGTTTGCAAGTACACCATCATCCACCAATCACTTGGCCTCCCTGCGTCCCCACACATATCTACTATTTACCTTCATGTTCTGAGTCACGTTCCACATTATGCCAACCAGTAGAATGCCTTCTAAAAAGCACAGGGGATGCTAGCACCAAACACATTTTTAAAACTGTGTAGTGTATTCCAGTCTTCACCCACTTGGAGAGTTTCAGTTGATGTTAGTGGATTGAAGGCTCCCAGAAGTTCTGCAAGAAGGAAATTTGTTTAAAGCTATTTCACCTGCTTTCCAGTTCTAGGAAACTATACAACATTTGGGGAGGGATTTAAAAAAAAAATCCCTCTTAGCATTCACATAATGACTGTTCTGTGAAATAGGCTTTGGATAACACTGTCTGCTCTCCCTCTGAGACTATCCCAGAACAAAACACAGGATTTTCAGGGAACCCTGGTTCCTGCCCTGGAGCTCTTTCCCAATGACTGAAATGCCTGGCTTGCTGACAATCTACTCGTGTCTCCCTACTTGTGGCCACATCCCCTCCAAGTCTAGTACCTCCCGTTCCCCGTGGTCTTGAAAAGAGGTAACAGATGCTATAGCTTTTGGAGTGTCAGTGCACATGCTGTCCTTGGCTATTCTAAGTAATTGAAACCACACTCCTCTGAGTATTGTCCAGAGTTCATATTTCTGATCCACAAGGCAAGAAGTCTATACTGTAGCCTCCAAGATACTTTTGGGTAAATGGAGGGAAGAGAGGAAAAGCTACCATATGGCCCCAGTAGGGTCTCTCAGCAAGGTCTTTCTTGCTTCCGAGAGAGGCAGAGGGAAGCTGGGAATTTTCATAATGTAGTGAGGTGGACAGAACATTGACTCAGAAAGGCAATCCTGAGAGCAGCTGATGTCTATCAAGGTCCTGGGCCAGGCTCACCAAACACAATCTTATAGGAGCCTCCTGCCAACCTCATGAGAGCTGCTATTATTTCTCCCATTTTACAGACAGACAAACTACGCCATGGAATGATGAAGTGCCTTGCTTGTACAGGGTTTATACAGAGCCCAGATTCAAAGCTGACTTGTCAGATCTTGCATTTTGCACCTTAACCCACTAGCCTGTAATTCAAGTGTTGCTGAGCAAAAATGTTCCCCCATTAAAATTTTTCTGTAGGGAAACAAGATGGTGTCACTTAAAAATAATTCCATGCCTAGCCTCTTAGCCTATTATCATTTATTCTGCCTCATACGATAAACAAACAAAAGTTAAAAAAAGTTACCCAAAAAGTAACTTTCAGGAAAAAAAATTAGAACAATAACTCTAGGAAAGAGAATTAGCAACTGATACATTTAGAAAGGAATCAAAAAAAAGGAAACCTCATCTATTCTTTTCCTAAAAGCACCATAATTATTCCAGAAATCATGAGTGCTCATCTCCTCCCCCACCCCACACTTTCTTCCCTATTACTTGCTCTGCAAAACTGATAATTTCTGAAGCCAAGATGGGAATGGAAATTAATTTGTCATTTAATTTTTAATAAGTTAAAGACATCTCAGTGACACAGCCAATCAGTCTGCACGTGCCTGCCGGAGGAGTCCTTGAGGAATCCTCAGATGGAAATGAACTACAGCATCAAATGCTGCATCTACTTTAGCTGAAGCACATAAAAGATTGAGCTGTTTAGAAGGGGAAAGGGAGAACGTGGGCGTCCCCACGCAACTCGGAATGCACAGCAAGTCTGTATCAGCAAGCAGCTGGAGACAGCCAGGAATCCATCCCACCTGGGGTCACAGTCTGTCAGACAGGGCCTGTCAGTGTGTGCCTAGATTCAGGGCTAGGGACACCAGGCTCTACCCAGGCTGACCCCCGGCGGGCTAGGTCCTGCCTGCAGGTAAATTCCTTGCTATGTGCCTTTGCCGTGTTCCCAGTCTATCGCTCTTCAGTCTTAATAAATTGCTTTCTTTTCCTGTGGCTAAACTTAGCATCCCAGCATGGCTACTCATGGCTACTCATCCTTGAAATATGTTCATCTCTCAAAGGACTTGGCTACCGAAAAACACTTCAGGGTGTTCTTCGGTCATGATTCTAAAACTATACCAAAGGACTGACCAGCACTGTCCAGCAGTTCTCCGGCGGCCTGCCAGGGAGCAAGGCTGCTTGAACTCATTGCTCTCCAGGCCTGAGAAGCTTGAACAATCACGTAGAAGCAGTCCATTGAGTCTGCTGGCTCCCACCCCAAGATTCATTTACAGCTTCTCCCATGCTTTTCTTTCTTTTTCAGTGACTTCAGTGTTGCTAAACCAGTAGCCTGCTCTTTCTCTGGCTTCACTGTTTGTGTATGGTCTTTGGAGCTAATTCTCATTTTACACTTTTTCTAGTGAACGATACTAATGTTCAGTTTTTGGACCAAGACGATGATGACGATCCCGACACAGAACTGTACCTCACGCAGCCATTTGCATGCGGGACAGCATTTGCAGTCAGTGTCCTGGACTCGCTCATGAGTGCGGTGAGTGGGTGCGGGATATGGGACTGGAGCATCTCTGACCTCCAACGTTAGCAGCCTAGGCCCGAAGCTTGAGCTCCCGGGGAGAGCATGACCATGCAAAGCTTGCAGTCTAGAAGGGGATACCAATGTTAGTCAGACTGCTGTGTAACTAACTCAATATTTGGTTATGAATTCTTGAAAGTGTGAGGAAGGTAAGGAAGAGGGGAGATTTTGTGGGAAGAACATCCCCTGAAGAAGAAAAGCAAATGCAAAGGCCTGGCGGTGAGGGAAACTGACAATCTTAAGGAGGCCAAAGAAAGCCTGTGTAGCTGGGCCACAGTGAAAGAGGGAGAGGGGAGGGCGAGGCAAGTTTGGACCTGCAAGACCAGAAAACTCATTTTTATGGCTTTGCTTTTTATCTCAAGGTAAATGAGGAGGCATTGAAGGGTGGTTTTAAGCTGGCAAGTCATGTGATCAGGTTTATGTTTTAAGAGGATTGTCCTGGCTGGTGTGTGGAGGATGGCTTAGGAAACAAGATGGCAGCAGGAAGTCTGAGCATATGAGGCTATCAAAGCTTGGACAGGGATAGAGCTGGCGGAGCTGGAGGGAGTGGGTGCATCTGAGTAGTGTTGGTCAGGAAAATTGATAGGACTTGGAGATAGATTGAATATGAGCAGAAGATGGAAGAGAACAAGGTGTCAAGGGTGTCTCTTCCATCCCTGCCCATCACTGAAACGCAAGTCCTGGGAGGAGACCTCGCATGAGGGCCAGGCCTAGCCGGTTCTCTGCTGCCAGGAAGGAATGAAGCAGTGGCAGAGAGAGGAGGACGGGCTGGCTGAGGAGGTCAAAAGCATCATTGGTTTCTTTTCTAACTTGATATGCACCAAACAGTCAAGGCATTATTTTTTCACTTTTGAGACTAAAAACAAATAACAATTAAAAGTAGGCCCCGGTTCATGAAGCTATCTTGAACTAAAAAAAGGCAAAAAGCAGACAATAATAACCTATTCTGGTTATTATTGAGGATTGTGAAGTGTTCCCACCGAATGTCTTTATTTATTAGAAAAACCTCTTTATTTTGGAGCCCTCAAATTCACAATTTATGAAAATACAGACACAAGCTGGATAAAAACTGAGCTTTGAGGAATCCATGAAAAAGCGTTTTATTGAACACATTAAAACCATAAACATAGCTCAGTGAGTTTTTATACACATACATTCCTTAAAGTGCTTAAGAAGGCTATTCTCCTGAATGTGTTAAACAACTGATATGCTAATTATGCATTATTCTCCTCTATTCATTAAAGCTGATCCCAGAAGAACCTCTATTTGAGGAAAGAAAAAAAACATAAAGCTTTTTAAGACTAATTTAGGTTATTCGGTATTTCTGAATGTGGTCCAACTGCAAGCACATCTTATTTAAAAAATTAGAATTATGGGTTTAAAAATAATTATGAGACAATATTCATCTGAATTAAGGTTGACTAGGCATCATGCCATAACTTAGCTTTCCAAGGCAAGAAGGAGAGAAAACTGTCCCTGGAGAAGGCACTCTTGGTTTCCCAGGACTTGTGATTTCTTTCTGACTGCCTGCTGGTTCCAGGAGTAACCTTTCTACCTGCTAGTGATGTTGGGCTCAGTTTGGGCAAATACCTTAAGCAAGCCAGAAGATAGAAGCTACAGGATACGCTCATACAGTGCCGACTTGTCTGTATGGTCTTCAGTTTCAGCCGGATTTCTGTAATTCATCTCTTTAGAAATTTCATTTGACTTCTGATCCTAATTAGAGAGATTACAGAAGATTGTTGTTACTAAGAGATGATGAAACTGTTTACAGTAGATTTTTTTCCTAGAACTACAAAATACTCTATCAACAATTTATAAAAATTCAAATTTATAAAATTATTTATTTGTCTACCTGTCAGACATTCTGAATAGTCCAGGCAAGACCAGCTCTATAATTAGCAAGCCCACCTTTTCATACATTATTAAGAATTTCAAAATGATGACAGCAGAGCTTTAAGCCAAGTGAGGGGCTCTCCTGAGCCTGGACCCTGGGTGACTGCACAGGCCACACACCCATGAAGCCAGCCCTTCGTACCAATAAAACCAATAAAGTTGATTTTAAGCAACAAAGAACTTCACCCCTACACAACTGAAGGGGCCCACGGTAGCCACAGGGCGGGGGTAGGGGGCACATCTGGATCTGAGCTGCACAACTGTCTGTCTGTAGCACCACCAGGGAGTCAGTTCTTGGAAACTCAGATGAGAAATCAAAGTGGGTTGGCTTGAAATTTTTAAAAAGCCGTCTCTAATCTCCTTTGAAATGCAAACTGAAGTGTCTGGGAGAGAGTGGCTAAGGCATGTATGGATGCTACGGTCTGCCAGCAGCATTCCTTCTGAATTCCAGCCTGGGAAAAAAGGGTATCAAGAATCTAGTAACTGTCATTGTACTCATCACCAGCTTCATCCGTTGAGGGCCCAGAACCGTGAGAGGCACTTCAGCTCTAGCGTCTGATCTTTTGGGCAATAACGTGCACAAACCTGAAGCAGGACATATTTAACCAATCTACTGACAGTGACTTTTCAAATCATTAGTCAAAATGCGTATCCAGTTATTCCAGGCCTGGTTTTCATCGTCTGGGACGAACAAGTTGCACAGTGAGGTCTTGAATTGAGTCGGGTTCCTCAGACCCAGTTGACAAAAATGTTACCTGTGATTTCTTTGCATTCTACCTCATGTATGAAAAACCAGGAGATTAGTCAAGAACCAAGGCAGTAACTAGAAGGAACTGAGAGGGTTGGCAGGAATGTAAATTGAGAAACTGAGGCCTCTCCAAGCAGCGGGAGCCAGAGGTAAGCTTCATCCCAGGCACTCGCTTACAAGCAGCATGCCGACATTTACACACACACCTCTTCAGATGTCCATGATCTCCTTTTTCTAGCCCCCAAATTGCCATTTAATCATGTGTCCAAACATCCCCTGAATATTGTCCTTCATAAGTCAACTCCTGCTGCTTCCTGCTTCATTTGTTAAAAGAGTAATGTTTTGATTCATCGCAGGCATTCCTGAACAGATAGGGATGTTGCAGACATGGCCTCACGGCTGCCTCCTGCTAATCAGCAGCAGAAACACATGATGAGAGGGAGTAATTACGCTTGTGGGTGGATGCCTCTAGGAAGACGACCGAAAAATAAGAAATGTGTTTTTCAGAGTGGTACCAGCTTGCCGGTCACACACAGACGAGAAAGATGAAAGGAAGCCTCTTTGTATTTAGAGCTAAAACTGGCACGCGAGTATTCAGACTTCTTTTCCACAGCTACATACTCTTCCCATCCCTCACCCCCAATGTGAGTTCTACCTGGACCCTCCCTAGACAGAAAAGATAAGTCATGAACTAAGAGTCCGACTGCTTGGATCCAGAGCCCAGAACCACCATGTACTGGCTGTGTAACCTTAACCTCTCTGTGCCTCAGTTTCCCTATCTTTAAAATTGGGATCATAACAGTACTACCTTGGCTCAGTTGGTTAAGCTTCCGGTTTCAGCTCAGGTCGTGATCTCACGGTTTGTGGGTTCGAGGCCTGGGTTGGGCTCTGTGCTGACAGCTCAGAGCCTGGAGCCTGCTTCGGATTCTGTGTCTTCCTTTCTCTCTCTACTCCTCCCCCACTCACGCCCTATCTTTCTGTCTCAAAAATAAATAAATATCAAAAAAAAATAATAGTACCTTCCTCACAGAATTGTTGAGATAATTAAATGAGTTAAGATTGTAAAGTGACTAGTGCAGTGCTTTGCACATGACAAGCTCTATATGCATTCATTGTTACTAATCGATGCCTTCACTGGGCACTTAACTAAATGCCAGGCACTATTTTGATGCTGAGGATTCAGTAGTGAAGAAGAAAGAGGAAGACCCTGCCCTCCTGTTGTTGGAACTTTCATTCTAGTGGGCGATAACTATGTAAATGACAGTAGTTATCATTACTGCTAGTAGTAGTAAATGAATACTATGAAATGGGCAAGACTGATTTGAAGAACATAAAATAGTTTGCACGGGTGTAGAGACCTGTGTTAGCAACCGTGGTCAGAGTAAAGCTATCTTAACAGAACACTTGGAAGCTGACACCAAAAAATCAGAAGAAGAAAGCGCCTGGGGGTGAGGGCGAGTAGCTTTCCAAGGCAGAAGAAAGAACAGGGCAAAGGCTGAACAGTGGTGCTGAGCTGGGTTTGGTTTGTCTGAGAGAGTAGTTGAAGGCCATCATGGTTGGAAGAGAGTGGATACCGGGGAGGGACATACAATAAGCAGTCAGACAGGCAAAGCTGTCGTCCATACTGTGAGTATTCTGCGTCCAAAACATCACACTCCGCAAGGTTCTAAGTCCGGGGTTAAACACTTCAGTCCTGGTTAGAGGATGCTTCTTCCTTCGGATGCCACTGGCATCCTCCTAAGGGCACTGCTTCCTGTGTGTTCTGGATGGAAGAACAAATCCATCACTGAATTGAGTCCTGAACTCAACCTCTGGTTATTTTTCTGTCCAGTGTGCCATCCTAGTGCACTCATTTTAAGAGAAGAAAGAAAGAGAAACAGCACAATATTTTGGCACGAGTACCTGGACTGATGATATTTGGCTTGTAATGATGGGTCTATCATAGAAGTCTCAAAACAGCACATAGCAGGCAACACCCATCCCACAGACAGGTTCTGCATTTCCAAAAGGTTTTTAATGTTTAAATGGAATCTGCTGCCAATGTTTTAAAATTACAAGATTACACATAAAATATGGGTTTCCAGCTAATTTTGATTAGAGTCACAAAGCAGATTCTCAGATGCCCACAAAGCAGCAATTGGTTAGAGCTGAGCAATGGTCCCCTTAGCTACAGCCCACACTATTCCCCATTGGATTCTACCAGGCCTGTTTTACTCATGCCACTGGTCCCTGCCTGTCCATTCTGCCGAACCAGACTTACAGGCCTCCTGCTTCTAATTTTGTGAGCCCTCACGACTGTCATCAGAGAGCATCCTTGGTCTTCTGGCCATTTGCCTGTCCTTTGAGTCAGGAGGTTGAACATGTGATGTCCATTTTCTTTGAACCCTCAACCTTTCTCAGACAGAAGTATACCACACTGTACCATCGTTATCAAAGGAGTGCTGAGAAGACAACCCCTTCTGGGGAGAAAAGAGGGCATCCTGTAATGAGAGCTGATGAATTCCACTGCACAGTCGCAGTGTTGTTGCTTTTTTAGAAAATAAGATTCCCTGAAGTTTCAGATTTGTACATTCTACCTAACCTGGAAAAAAATACAGAGAAAGACATACCTACCAGTGTAAAGGGAAAGGGCAGAGGAGAACCAGAGGCCCCCTTTTCCAGTGTCCTATACATCCAACAAGCATTGCAGGCACAACAGAGGATGCCGTCATATCGAGGGACCCTCAGTGCTGAATCCCTCAGGAGCCCAAGAAAAACTTCAGTATGAGCATTTTATCCCATGTGTACCTCTGCTTTGCCCACTGCATCAATGCCCAGGGTGAGTGTTTGCATGTTCAATAAGTTAGTATTTCATAAAAAAGGCAAGGACATAGAGGAGAAACAGTGTGGCACCAGCCCATGAATTAGGACTTAGAGCTTCTGGTCCCAGCTCAGCAGCATCCTGTGTCTGTCTTTTCCACTGTCTGGGGCTCAGTTGGGTCTAACTGTTAATGAGAATGATATTAACAGCCTCTTACCACATTCAAGGAATCAGGTAGGGACAAAGGTAGATGAAAATCTTTCACAGAGTTGACAAATATTTAAGATCAAATGTAACTACAAAGAAGTAGATTATATATGTGTGTGTACATATCTATGCATGTACATATACGCATATGTGTATGTACTCACAGACACATATATGTTATGCTTCTGTATTCTATTCTCTAATATCAGAGAGCTGGTCTCTGTTTGCCAGAAATTACCGAGCTTATGTTGGGAAGAATGAAGAATGTGACCATCTGGAAGATGGACCCACATGATTTACTCTCTGGTTTTTTTTAATTATTACTTTGTAAAATTTATTTTGAGAGAAAGAGAGAACAAATAGGGGAAGGGCAGAGGGAATCCCAAGCAGGCTCTGCGCTGTCAGCACTGAACCCGATGCAGGGCTCAACCCTACAAACTGAGATCATGACCGGAGCCAAAATCAAGAGTCAGTTGCTTAACTGACTGAGCCACCCAGGCTCCCCCACACGATTTACTCTCTTAGTTGTACTTGCATTTGTCCTTGCATTAAGGAGGGTGTTTTGGAGGGGACAAGTTCTCAGTCAGCCCAAGCTAATCCAGTGCCACGTTAACATAAACAGATTATTCCTCCATGGCCCTCTTCCTTACATTCCACCCTAAAGCCTCACTTCCTCTGCTCACTAGGTGAGAGACAGCCGGTGGGCCATCCTGAGGCAGACCAGCTAGCGCCAATGTCTGTGTAGCAAACGGTAGTGAGCTGTGTTGCACCTGGAACATACCACTGCTGTCACATCAGGCCAGGAAGGCCTGGGATTGGGAAAAAAAAAAAAAAAAAAAAAAATCAAATCGTTCTCATCCCTCATGAAAGAAAAATACTAAAAATAAAAATCTACACCATGCAAACTAGCAAATATAAAAAATGGCAGCTATGGCATGGAAAATGACAATTTTAGAGCAATTATAAACGAAAGGCAAAGTGCCATTAAAGTTAAGGCAATGTTATTAAAAGATGTGTTAATTTTCAGTTAAATTTTCTATAAAAGACCAATTAGTTTAACAGGCTTGACAGCATTAACTGTGAAACATAAGCTCTGGTAATTATACTTTAAAAAAATAAAAAGAGGAAGATGCTCCAGTGTGTTAGAAACACAGGCACAGAGGGGTGTCTGCAGAGCAGGCTAGGTGGCACTGTGGCCTCAGATTTCTCTGTGCAGTCAGGTCCTCTGCCCAGGGTTTCTCAGCTTCCTCAAGCCCTGTTACTCCGTCTATATCTGAGAAAGGTCAAAGTTCTGAGGCCAAGGAGGCCATGCACGTGGTCCAGCTCTCTGATAGGAGAGTTGAGAACACAGAAACGTGGGGAGATGGAATTTTCTAAATTGCTTGCATTGCTAATTGGTTGTTACTTTTATAAACTACCATTTTTTGAGTATTTGTTGTGCACTAAAAGTTACACAAAGTATCTCATTTAACACTGTAAGCTGGCTCATACTGGGTTTTCTTGGATTCCGGTTACATGGATGAGGAACTCGAGGCATACTAAAGTCAGGTAACTTTCCCATCGTCATGGCTGTTGAGTGGCGAATCAGGGATTTAAAGCCATACTAGCTGAATTCTGAAGTCAGGACCATGTTGTCTTACCTAGAAGAAAAGCTTTCCTGACTAAGGATGGAGTCCTGACCTTGGTAGTAGGAAGAGGGGCTCCCCTATTCCCTAAACAACATGTGTGTGTGTCTCTCTCTCCCTCTTTTTGTTTTTTTTTAACATTTAACCTTTATTTATTTTTGAGAGACAGAGAGAGAGAGAGCATGAGCAGAGGAGAAACAGAGAGACAGAGAGGGAGACACAGAATTCAAAGCAGGTGCCAGGCTCTGAGCTGTCAGCACAGAGCCTGACCCGGGACTCAAACTCACAGACTGCAAGATCATGACCTATAAGCCAAAGTTGGATGCTTAACCAATTGAGCCACCCAGGCGCCCCTACATGGGTCTCTTGATTCCAAGCACAAGAAAGACCCTACCTTGGTTCCCATAGGCTTCCCAAAGCCCATGTGACACAGGAACAGCCATGGCCTCTGCACATAGCATCCCTGAAGACTAGTCTGGCTAAGTCTGGAGGCTCTATACGGAAGTCCCTCACAAGGCTTCTAGCAGAAGTAAGATGAACACAGTCACAGAAAAGGCCAGCAGTACGGAAGCTTAGGAGGCAAAGGATCACACTTCCATACTGCAGTCCTCCCTCCAGAAGTTTGTGTTTCTTCAGTTCTAGTGTTTCTATTAATCCAGAAAAGAATTGTGCCTTCTGGGTCAAGGGAGTTGTATGGAAGTTTGCTGTAGCTGGCGCATCCTCCACAGGAATTGTCTGTGATAATTGGTATTTGAAGTCCTAGCATCTGGTTTGCCGTGTGGTGCTGAAACAGCCACTTTCTATGCAGAAAGCTCTGGATTTGGTGCTTAGCTGCAGACCGATGTTATGCTCTGTGAGTGATACCCCAACCACAAGAAGAAATCTGTGCCTTCCATTATGACCATCTGGATATCCTTTTTCAAGAAAAGCATGCTCTTTCCACCAAGTCACTCAGATCACAAAGAGACCTTGATGCATGCTTAGAACACACCCACATGCAATGCTCAAAGTACTTCTCTGCAGGCTGATTATTGAGGCAGCAGAATAGGAGCAAGAGTGCTCTGCTGACAGACAGACGTCATTATTCTCTGTCGTAGCCGGTATTGTTGCCCGCAGTGCTGCTTCTTGATGCCTGCGTGGAAAAATCAAGGAGAGAGGTCTGGGATACAGAGCCAGGTCAGAGGGCAGAGATTTGTGTTCAGAGTTATGAGTGAACTCTGTGTTGTTCGGGCACCCATGAAACCCTGTGGCCTGCCCTGAAATTATACCTGTGTGATGGGAAATTTTGAAAGTGACACACTCTGAGCAGCATACAATTTTAGGCACAAACCAAGACCCAAGGATTAGTAGATGCTCAATAAATGTCAGTGACTGATTGATCTGAAGTTTGTGTTGTTTCAGTGTAACTGGTTTCAACACAGAAGGGGAAAGCCAAATCCTAAAGATTTAACAAAACAATAATCTTTCATGTTGACCTTCTAGACTTTGCAGAACAGAATTTATAGTGGTTTTCATTTAAAAATCATTGACTGTTTTCATTAGAAATGTTATTCATACTCAGTGTGGGGTATTTTGAAAGCACAAGAAATATATAAAGAATATATATAAATATAAATATATATAAATATATAAAGTGAACCATATTTTCAACACCCAAAGATAAGCATGATTAATACTTTGGTATATTTCCAGGGTACCTGGGTGCCTCAGTCAGTTAAGCCTCTGACCTCAGCTCAGGTCACGACCTCACAGCTCGTGGATTTGAGGCTGCATCGGGCTCTGTGCTGACAGTTCAGAGCCTGGAGCCTGCTTCAGATTCTGTGTCTCCCTCTCTCTCTGCCCCTCCCCTGATCATGCTCTGTCTCTCTGTCTCTGTCTCTCTCTCTCAAAAATGAATAAACATTAAAAATTTTTTTAAATATTTTGGTATATTTCCTCCCAGATGGATAGATAAGTATGGAATCATTCAGTTTTATTATGTTGGGTTTTTTTCCCTTTTATTTTCACAGTAACTATTTTTTTAATTTTTATTTATTGAGAGAGAGACTGAGCGAGCATGAGCAGGGTAGAGGGGTACAGAGAGAGGGAGAGAGAGAATCCCAAGCAGGCTCCATGCCCAGAGGAGCCCAATGTGGGACTTGATCCCATGACTGTGAAATCATGACTTGAGCCGAAATCAAGAGTCAGACCCATAAGTGACTGAGCCACAAAGGCACCCCCACAGTTAGTATTTTATCCAGAGCATTGAATCATGTCGTCTTATTGGGTATCATGATTTACAAAGCCTTCATAGGATTTCATGAGATTCTAACATATAGCTATTCCAGAATCTATTTAACCATTACCTATTTATTGTGGGGCATTTCACTTAAAATTTTTGTTATTGTAATAATAATTAACCCTGTGATAAACATTATTGTACATAATCTTTGAACAAGAAGCAGTTTATTATCTTGAGGCAAACTTTCTGAGTTTTTAACAAATATGAACATTTAAAGCTCTTGATGCTTTTAATATTGCCAGGTTATCTCCTATTAATTTGCACTTCCATAACTGTTAGATAAATGTCATCCTATGCACTCTAGTGGACACTATCATTTTCTCTGTTAACTGCGTTTATGATAGTTTTGAAGTATATAAACTTCTAATTTGTATGTAGTCGTGTAAATGCATATTTTCTTTTGTGAATTATTCTATACTGGTTTTTTTTTTTTTTGCTTTATTTTTTTTTGTTTTATTCTTTTCTATAGTTTTTATGCTGAAAAAGTGCTTGCCAAACAAGCGAACTCTCAGGTATCCTGAGATCAGTTCAGTATTCAGCTATATTTTCATCAGGTTGTTTGTGGCTGTGTTTTTTGCCTTTAACTACTTTATAAACATTTGCTTCCTTTCTTTTGCCTAGATTCATTGAGATATAATTGACTTTTAACACTATGTACATTTAAGGATACAGTGTAATGATCCAATGTATGTATTATACTGAGAAACGATTACCACAATAGGGTTAGTGGGCACATCCATTATCTCACATAGCTACATTTGTGTGTGTATGTGTGTGAGAACTTTTAAAATCTACTCTTAGCAACTTTTAAATATGTAGTACAGTATTATTAACTGTAGTCACCCTGCTGTACATTACATCCTTAGAACTTATTCACCTTATAACTGGAAGTTTGTATCCTTTGACCACCATCCCCACATCCAGCCCCTGGCAACCACCAATCTGTTCTCTGTTTCTGTGAAATAGTTGCTTATTTATTTATTTATTTATTTATTTATTTATTTATTTGGTTCCACATAGAAGTGAGATTATACTATATTTGTATTTCTCTTTTGGACTTATTTTACTTAACATAATGCTCTCAGGATTCGTCAGTGTTGTTGCAGTTGGCAGGATTTCATTCTTTTTATGGCTGGATATTATTCCATTGTGTATATATATATACCACATTTTCTTTATCCACTCGTCTGCCAATGGGTGCTTAGGTTGTGTCCATGTCTTGGCTATTGTAAAAAGTTCTGCAGTGAACATGGGAGTGCAGATGTATCTTTAAGATAGTGATTTTTCATCCTTCAGGGATATACCAAGAAGGGGAATTGCGGGATCATATGTAGTTCTATTTGTAAGTTTTGAAGAACAATCGTGCTGTTTTCCATAGTGGCTGCACCAATTTACGTTCCCACCAACAGTGTACAGGGGGTTCCTTTTCTCCTCATTCTCATCAACACATGTGTCATTTCTTGATTTTTTGACAACAGTAATTCTAGCAGGTGTCAGGAGACAGCTCATTGTGGTCTTGATTTGCATTTGCCTGATGATTAGTGATATTGAACACCTTTTCATGTATCTGGTGGTCATTTGAATGTCTTCTTTGAAAAAATGTCTATTCAGTTCCTTTGTCCATTTTGTGTAGGATGTTTTTTGTGACTTATTTTTGCTGTTGAGTTATACGAATTCATTCATTCATTTCCTTTTTTTAGAAATTTAATATAAATATAAATACATTTTCATAGTCAAAACTATATAAAATAAATAAAATTACAGGAAAAAATTGAAGTCAATCAGAATTCTATCACCCATAATTAATTACCAAGTAAAATTTGAGAATACAATTATTTTTACATAAATTAGCCTTTATCTGTTGAGGTCTACACTTTTAATGTAAATTTTAGATCATGGCGTTTTTTTGGATACTGCTTTTTTGAATATGTTGCTATTATATCGTATAATTGTTACTGTGCCATTAAATATTCTCTGAAAACATAATATTAATATTTGGACAATATAACTAATGTAAATGTATTGTGACTTATTTAATCATTACCATATTGTTGAAGAATTTTTTCCAGATAGCCAGTTGCCCCTAAATCATTTGTTGAAGAAACATTTTTTCCCTTTGGTATATAATGCTTTCCTTATCATATTAAACAACAAATTAGCAAACTGTTTTTTTTGTAAAGAGCCAGATGGTGAATATTTTAGGCTTTTGAGAGCCATACATACTCTGTAAGTACTTGACTTCTGTCATTATTGCACAAAAGCCTACTTGTAAACAAATGGGCATGTCTGGGTCCCAACAAAGCTTTATTTAAAAAAAAAAAAAAAACAATAGGGGGCAGACTAGATTTGGCCCACAGATTTGCCAACTCCCATATGAAGGTTGTATAACTACTAGGCTCTTGTTCTCACTAATCCATTCTGGTTGATTGATCTTCTCGTTTTTAATATTGTCTACAGTGTTTAATTATGAAATATTTAATATTTATTTTAACACTTGGGAGGACAACTTCATAAACTGTTTCCAGAGGAAATTTAGCATATTCATATCAAGTTTTTAAAAAACCCAGTTAAATCTATGATTAGGCATATATCAAACTTAAAAATTTTACTAGAGGGGCGCCCGGGTGGCTCAGTCGGTTAAGCGTCTGACACTTGATTTCAGCTTCAGTCATGATCTCACGGTTCCTGGGACTGAGCACAGCCTCAGGCTCTGGACTGACAATGTGGAGTCTGTTTGGGATTCTCTCTCTCTCTCTCTCTCTCCCTCTCTCTTTGCATCCCCCCTCAAAATAAATAAAGGCACTTTAAAATAACTTACTAGAGAAAATATGACATTATAACATCCAGTTTACATGTTAAGGAACATGGTCTTTTTCTCTATTTTTCTCTTTTTCCTAATAATCTTTTCTGTTGGTAGATGATCATTACTTTGCTTGCTGTTGAACAACAGTGGCTGTTCTTCTTACTCATGACCAGTAACTGTGACATTAAAGAGAGCTTCTGGAATAGGAGAGTTAATTCTCAAACGTATATGACACTATATTCTCTTTCTTATTTCTAATTTTATTTTTTAGTTATATTTGTCATAGGCTTGCTTATTTTATTTTTTCCAAGAATTATTTCTGGTATTTATCAATTTAATAAATATCTTCCTGCAGTTTCATTAATTGATGCCTTTTCATTTCATCCTTCTGCTTTTCTAAGATAAAAAAGAACAATAAAAGACAATTCTTTTAATGCTTAGCATTATTTATTATGATTCTTTTGTATTTAATAATAAAATCATTTAAGGGTCTGAATTTGTTTCTGCAGCTTTGGCCTCAGTCTATGACATTTTTACATACCATTTTCAAATATTTAATTTTTAAATACTCTATATTCTAAGTTTGATTTTCATCTTGACCTATAGTCAGGTTTTAGAATACTTTTCTTTTAAACTTGGAGATGCTGGAATATTTACTTTTATTTCTATTATTATCTTAATTTTTTAAATGTAGACCCTACAGCTCATACTTTATTTGTATATACTGAGATTTTATACTTTGAGCTGTGGATCTTTTTTTTTTTTTTTTGGTAATTATTGTTTGGGAGCTATCTAAACATGTCACAAAGTTTAGCACAAATCTACTAAATCACTTGCATTATATCCTTAATTTTCTTATATTTTGGTTTGAGCTGTGGAAGCTAGAAACACAGTGATATTTTACATACCACACTCAGTCCACATTTATTTTACTCTAATTGCTAATTAGTTTTGCTTTCTCTATTTCAGTTATATTATTTTGTCCATAAATAGGTAATATCTTTATTGTAAATTTTAACTCTCAATATAAAGTTAACTTGCTTAATGTAACATTTAACATTTTACTCTTGAAATACAGTTTTCAATGGCTGTTTTATTTTGTTCTTTCATGTTTCTTTATGAATATATCAGAGTTTGATTTTCATTTTGGCTTTTGAACAAGTCTGAGAATCTTTGTAATTCAACCAAATCACTTAGTTCATATCTGTTTAGTTATTAACATATAATGCTATAATTTTGCATTATGCTTTACACGTGCCTCTGTAATTGTGTCTTTTATTATCCATCTTTGGGTATATGGACTATATTTTTGTATGCTCATTGACTCTAGTGGTATGTGAACTATCTATATTCTATTTTTGATTCTAGTTAGTGGTTACGAGGCATTCTATAAATATGTGTGAAAGTATATTTTCTAAGCATTATTGTCTAGAAAAATTTAATTCTTGATTCTTCCTTCTATAAGATCAAGGAATTCACATGCCTTTATATCCATCCTCCTCTCTCCTACCTCATTTTGTGGACTTTTAAAAATTGATGAATGTTACTGTATTAACAGATAATTTTATGTCATTTTTTTCCTTTAAGGATTACTTTTGACATTTGCATTTAGTTTAGTAATAAAAAACACAACCATTTATTAAATTCCATATTTCAATACATTTCACCAGTATTTTTAAAACAAATTTGCTCATTTTTTAATTTCTAAAAGTTTAAAAAGATCTTAAAGGATGCAAATTTTTTTCTGAGTTTTTTTTTTTTAATGTTTATTTATTTTTCAGGGACAGAGACACAGACAGAGTGCGAGCGTGAGCTGGGGAGGGCAGAGAGAGAGGGAGACATAGAATCTGAAGCAGGCTCCAGGTTCTGAGCTGTTAGCACAGAGCCCGATGCAGGGCTCAAACCCACAAACTGTGGGATCATGACCTGAGCCAAAGTCAGATGCTCAACCAACTGAGCCACGCAGGTGCCCCTTTTCTGAGTGTTTTTTTTTTTTTTAATGAAGTAAGTCAATAAATGCTTAGGTACTCAGAGATTCAAAATATTTTTTTTTCAAAAATATTTTTATTGCCTTCACAAATGATTGATGATTTAGCTCTATGTAGAATTCTTGGAATAAATGTGTCTTTTGAAATCTCAATTGGCATCGTTCTTAAGTTTTCTAGAGAAGTCTCTGGCTAACCTGATCTTGTACTTTTTATTTTTGTACAGTATTGTGTTAGGTTACTTTTTTTATTTATTTAATATATATTTTTTAGATGTTTATTTATTTAATTTGAGAGAGAAAGCAAGCAAGAGCTGGGGAGGGGCAGAGAGAGAAGGAGAGAGAGAATCCCGAGCAGGCTCCACACTCAGTGCAGAGCCCGATATGGGACTTGATCCCACGACCCTGGGATCATGACATGAGCCAAAATCAAAAGTCGGACACTTAACCAACTGAGCCACCGAGATGCCCTTCTTCATTTCATATTTTAAATTTAAATATTTGCCTACTACAGATTTAGGTGTTAACCACACCTACTTGGTGAGCCATTTCAATCCACATCCTCAGTTCATTCTTCAGCTCAGGACAGGTTGTTTTCAACTCTTTCCTTGCTTGCTTACTCATTTTTACCTGCTTGAATTTTGTTTACGACATTAACTTGTGAACACTTGCTATTTATCAATTTGATGTCTGTTGTCTTTCCTCAGTATCTACCAGCATTCTCATAGAGACAGACAGATGGAAGGAAGAAGGAAGGGAGGGAGGGAGGGAGAAAGGATGAAAGAGAGTTTCTACATGTGGTTTTGGCCAACTTCTTAGTTTTACTTCCACATCACTGACTTTTATGTATGTGATTTTAGTTCTACAACATACTGTGTATTTTTTGTTGTTGTTTTGGCAAGAACACTTCACATGAGATCTACCCACTTAAATTTTTCAGTGTATCATATAGTACTGTTAATTACTGTTTCTTAATGGATAAAAATCTGGCCATTACAAGTTTAGTTTACCTTTTAGCTGTTTCTCTTGTTTTAGGAACTTTGCTGAGATATGATTAATAATCCTGCAATTCTCCCACTTAAAGTGTGTAATTCTGTGATTTCTAGTATAATCACAAGTATGTACAATCATCACCACAGTCAATTTTAGAACATTTTCATTGTCTCAAACAACAAACAACAACAACAACAACAACAGCAACAAAAAAACCAAAAAACCTCCATACCCTTTAGCAACGGCCCATAAACCTCTGTCTCCCTCCCTGAGCACCAAGCAACCATTCATTACTCTATTGCCTATATTTCTTGATTTGGCTCTTCTACATATTTCATATAAATGGAATCATACAGTATGTAGTCTTTTGTGATTTTCTTTCACTTAACATAATGTTTTCAAGGTTCATCCATGTTGGAGCATGTTTAGTACTTTGTACCTTTTTATGGTATGAATAATATTCATATAACTGAATGATACTCACGCATGGATATCGGACATTTTACTTATGCATTTATGAGGTGATAGACATTTGGACTATTTCCATTTTGGGACTGTTGTGAATAATGCTGCTGTAAACATCTGTATACAAGTTTTCATATGGACATATATTTTTTTAGTTTTTCTTGGGTATATACACAGAAGTAGAATTACTGAGCTATATATAACTCTGTTTAACCACATGAGGAACTGTGAAACTGTTTCTCAAAGTGGCTGTATCATTTTATATTCCCACCAGTAGAGTGTTGGTGTTCCAATTTCTCCCCATCCTCAGTCTTTTTGATTATAGCCATCCTAGTGGGTGTGAAGAGATAGCTCATTGTGGTTTTGATTTGCATTTCCCTGATGACTAGTGATGTCTTTTCATTTATTTTGTTGGCCATTTGTATCTCTTTTTTTTCAGAAATGTTTGAGTCTTTTATCCATTTTTTTAAAATTGGGTTGTCTTTATATTGTTGGGTTGTTAAGATTGTATATGTATTCTGGATACTAGGCCTTATCAGATATATGACTTGCAAATATTTTCTGTCATTCTGCAGGTTTCGTGGGTTTCTTTCACTTTCTGGATAGTGTACTTTGTTGCACAAAAAAGTTTTAATTTCAATGAAGTTCAATTTATTTATTTACTTATTTTTGGTTGCCTTAACTTTGCGTATCATATTTAAGAATCCATTTTCAAATCAAAAGTCATGACAATTAATCCTATGTTTTCTTCTAAGTGTTTCATAGTTTTAGCTCTTAAATTCAAGTCTTTGATCCATTTTGAATTAATTTTTATATATAGTATGAGGTAGGAGTCCAACTTTATTCTTCTGAATGTGGAAGCCCAGGTGTTGTAGCACCATTTACTTAAGAGACTATGTTCTTTCTCTATGGAGTAGACTTGGCACCCTTGCTGAAATCAATTGACAAAAGCATATGAATTTCTTCCTGTACATTCTTTAATCCCATGTCTGTCCTTCTGTCAATACTACACTATCTTGATTATAGTAGGCTTCTAGTGTATTTTGAAATTAGGAGGTTTGAGTCCTCCAACTTTTCCTTTTTTTAGATTGTTTGGTCATTTCGAGTGCTTGAAATTTCATGTGAATCTTAGAATCAACTTTTCCGTCTCTATAGAAATGGTTTTGGGGATTTTGACAGAGACTGTACTGAATCTGTAGATTGTTTGGAGGAATACTACTGTCTTAATAATATTAAGATTTCCAATCCATAAACATTGGATGCCTTTATATTTATTCAGATTTTCTTTAATTTCTTTCAACACTATTTTGTAGTTTTCATTGTACTAGTCTTGTACCTCCTTGGTTAAATTTATTCCTAAGTACTTATTCTTTATGATGCTAATATATGTGGAATATCTTAATTTTATTCTTGTATTGTTCATTGCAAGCATATAGATATACAAATGATTTTTTTTGTATATTGATTTTGTACTTGGAAACTTGCTGAACACATTTATTACCTATGATTGAATTTTAATAGATACCTTAGAATTTTCTGTATATAACATCATGTTCTCTGTAAACAGAAACATTTTGGATATGGATACCTTATTTTTTTCTAGCCTTGGCTAGAGCCCCCAGTGCTCTGTTGAATAGAGGTGGTGAGAGTTGACTTCCTTGTCTTGTTCCTGATCTTAAGAAGGGTATTGGATTCTTTTAATCATCTCTAATCATATCCATTTTAATTTAAATATCTTACATAAAAAAGTAATTGGGTAAGTTGTATGAAGTCAGCTTTCTTATAATCTGATCTTTTACTTCTTATAGAAACCATATTTAAGAAAAAATTATTTTGATTCCAAAACAGATGCTTTGATCTTTTCCTATTACTTCTTCCACTAACAATTTAATCAGTCAAAATGATGCTTTTCCTTTATATCTTAAATGTTATGGTTCCTTTTTTAAAAATATGTATACTGGCTCTTTTTATTTCTCTCTATCTTTGAGCAAGGAGAGGTCTGTTTTTCAGTATTTGAGGTCTTGACTGTTCTGCTTCCCACCTCGCTAGCTGTTAGATTCCTCCTCTTGGTCTTGATCTAAAGGGGTGATTATAGTGCAGAGACCCTTGTCAAAGTTCTTTGCTCAGCACTCACTCATTTAATGTGCCACAGGGTTAAGTAGGGGTCTTCTGCTTCTCATGGTGGGTTATATGACTGTAGGGCTGTGGATTTACCTCCGAAAACTTCGGACATGTTTGTGGATTTTCCCCAAGGTGACCCCTACTAGAACACAACTCTAGTGGCTCTTCCCATTGCTGCTGTCCCCTCCCAGGATTCAGCACCATGGTGACATTTGCTGTGCCACTGCTGAGTCCAAATAGGGTCTTAGAATGGGGGGAGATTAAGAAGTGCAGATTCAGGGGGTTGCCTGGGTGGCTCAGTCGGTTAAGCACCCAACTTCAGCTCAGGTCATGATTTCGTGGTTCGTAGGTTCGAGCCCCACATTGGGCTCTGTGCTGACAGCTCAGAGCCTGGAGCTTGTTTCATATTTTGTGTCTCCCTCTCTCTCTGCCCCTCCCCCGCTCATGTTCTGTCTCTCTCTCTGTCAAAAATAAATAAACATTAAAAAAATTTAAAAAAAAAGTGCAGATTCAGGGATGATGTAAACAGCCTTGGTTTGCCTACCTCTCACCTCAAGTGTAAACGATTTTTAAAAGGGAAGGTTGAGGATGAGCTGACTGTCCCTCTCACCAGCAAAAGCTGCAAGTCTCTGATATTAGGCCAGAAGTATTTATCAGGGCTTCCGGTGCACCAAGCACTTTTCTATGTGCCTCACATGTATTAGTTATATTATCCTCATAACCACTCCATTATTACATTTCATAGATCATGAAACTGAAGAACAAAAATGACAAATAACTTTCCAGGGTCACGCAGCTACTAAGTGGTGAAGCCCAGCATTAAACCCACCGCCTGGCTCTTATCTCTTGGCCACACCAGCAACATTTCCTCCTGTACCTGCCCTGGTTCTGCTTCTGTGTCCCCAGGGCCCATCTAAGCTTTAGTAGAGGATACATTCATGCTCTTCAGGGTCTGACTCCTTCTGAGTAACATTCCTAGTTTCCTTTGCTGTTAGAATTTTCTATCATTTTGGGTGTTTTGCAAGTATTTCAGTAAGGAAAGTGAATCTTGCCCCGTGAACGGCTATCATCTGAACTCAGAAGTCCTCATGGAATTTTTTGCATATGTGCTTGACCCTAATGTCTGTGCTTATTTTATGGATGAGAAAATCAAAGCCTAGAATGGTTAGTCCACCTCCCCCAAGCCATAGAACTAGTGATGGCCATGCAGGATGGGAAATTGTCCTTCCCTGGCTTGTTCCCCACTGTGTTTTGCCAGGTAAACCAACAAAATCACTGAAATGAAATTTAGCTGCCTTTCCTAACCCACTTCCAAAGGTCCACATGCCCTCAGAAGACACAGGCAAACTTTGCTTTGATTTCACTTCAGCCTGCTTGATTTCTTCTTATCTTGGAAAATGGAATGCAGACCCTCACTTGAGACTTTTCTCAAATTAGGCTGGGTGACATATGTCTTTTTGAGCTCTTTTATTTGACCCCCTATTAATGTTTTTAAACCCTAATTGTTTTGTTCCTGACAGACCTGTTATGTTTCATGTGTGAGAGAAATGTACACATAGAAGGAAACTTCTGTCATCTTCTGTATTTGCCTCAGACTATTGAGATTATTAAAAACAAAACAAAACAACCAAAGTGCACACACGAGGGCATCTTCCTCCTTGCAATTTTATCTGGCATATTTAATTGATAGAGACTTCTGGGTTAGATTGTTATCAAAGGTTGTAGTAAATTGTTGAGCGTGTGGCCTTAATGATGCTCTCGACATCTCCTTCCAACACACAAAGAAGTTTTGCCACATTGGGGAAGACGGCTTCCTGGCATAGGGTGACAGGACCTCGGAGGAGTCCTCCTTGGGTTAGCAGCCTGTGCAAGCTGCATTTGTGTCCCAGGTCCAAAGTCCCTTAGTAGACACGTGGGACTCGAGGAAGGGGAAGCAGTATTTGCATCCCTACTGACACCAATTATGGTAAACACCAACTATTTAGACATCAGCCCTTTAATAAAAGTTCCCTGAAGTGGTTTTTGAAAGTCAAGCTCTCATGGCAGAACCAAGTAAGAGGGAAAAGAATGGAATAATTGGAGGCTGCTGTCTTTTCACTTCCCACATAAAATTATTTGAAGAGACAGGCCAGAACTTTAAACAGGAGATACCAAGAAAAGTTGTAATTTGGATGTCTGTTGTCGTGACTTTAGGGTATTTGCTTAAAGGAATTTTTTTCTCCCCTACCCCCCAACTCTCTCCCCAGACATACTTCAATGACAATATCCTTACACTAATCCGGACGCTGGTGACTGGAGGAGCCACGCCAGAGCTCGAGGCTCTGATTGCCGAGGAGAATGCACTTCGAGGGGGCTATAGCACCCCCCAGACGCTGGCCAACAGGGACCGTTGCCGCGTGGCCCAGTTAGCGCTGCTGGATGGGCCCTTTGCGGACCTGGGGGTGAGTTCATGTTGCAGAGGTCACCTGAGCCCACTGACTGGGAATAGCTTGGCCAGAGTGAACTGGGTGCCAGGGTGAGGAGCCAGGCACCTGTCTTTTCTGTCTTCTGTGGTGATTCACTAGAGGTGATGTGTATGGTGTGCTGTGTTTTACATGCAGTCCTTCATCTTTATTCCCACGGCAATCCTTTGACATAGGTTCTACTCTCAGACATTCTAAGGAAACTGAGGCTCAGAGAGACGGAAGACTGGCCCTATCAGGAATTTGCGCCAGGAACCCTGGCTTCAGAGCCTGTGGGCTTTACTCACTCCCCTAGGTATCTTCTACCACGAGCTAGGAGGCATCAGGTGATTCCAGCATGTGACCGAGGCTGGGACCCCTTTCCACAGGGTCTTAGCCTACCTCAGGGCCACTTCACTCCCAAGGCACATTAATAGCCCATGAGGAGCTTTTCAAAACCACTGATGGCCATGTCCAGTTCCCAGGATTCTGAGTTTTTGTATCTGGGTATATGCCAGGCATTGGAGGTTTTTAAAACACCACCAGTAATTATGTGCATCTCGAGCCACTGGCCAAACAAATGGCATCTCATGTGGACCATTTAATGTCTCTAATTCCAGACCTAGGTCTTTGCATCTCTGAGGCTGCACCCAGTTAATCTCCCCCACGCCCTTCCTGCCGCAGAGGGGATGACCAGTGCCTCCCTTTGGGCTCCACACAACAACTGGGTTCTCACACTTGGGCAGAAGTATGCAGTCTTGACCCTTATTCACAGCCCTATACGGCATCCACGGATGGGTTCAAGGGGTGGAGCCACAAATCT
The DNA here is from genome assembly GCF_018350215.1 of Panthera leo. Lineage (NCBI taxonomy): Eukaryota > Metazoa > Chordata > Mammalia > Carnivora > Felidae > Panthera > Panthera leo. Next base: position 36,477,067 of record NC_056689.1, on the reverse strand, counting down.
TGGCAACCAATACATTTATTGCACAAACAATAGCGTCGCCCAAGGAAAGGGTCACTTTTGCTATTTCTTCTGAAACTATGATGCTGACTTGCACCATATTTTAGTATGGTTATGGATAAGGACCTATGTTAGACTGGGCTTTTTGGAAAGGCAGCTTCCGTAGCTCGTGGCTCCTTTCATCTATCACCGACTTACTGATACACTTTAAAAGGATAAAGACTTTAAATGACGGTAAGATATGGCCCCATTTGTGTTCTGTAATATGATGCCCATTTGGAAATTCCAACAAGACAAGAAGGACAAAGGCAGCCCCTTTATTCCCAGCGATGTCATTCTTCAGTGCCCTTCCTACACTCACACCCACCTGAAGCCACCTGGCTGTGTGAAGCCAGCATTTCCAAGTGAGTGGAGTTGCTTTCACATTCCATGCCGGGCCCCAGACCCTCTGGGAGGTGACTGTGAACTGATTAGGACTGTGAATCCCACTTATTCCACCTGCAGCTCTCCACCTCCTGGGGAAACACATTCTCTTCCACCGCGCCATCTCTGAGGTCTGTAAATTGTGCTTTTCACACAGTCTTTTCCCTGAAAGAGTCTTTCACCGTAGCACCTGGTGGGGTCTTTTCTCCTCGCAGTGATTTTAATTATCACTCGAGCAGTTTTGACAACACGGTCAGATCACAGTGATTACAGCTGAGCTGGGGCTAAACATAATCGCCATTTTGCCCAGCTGGTTTCTTCTCTGCCAAACATGCATGTGAGAGCTTCGAGCCTTACATACTTAGCCTCATACTTAGAATGAGGGAGAGGCCCATTCTCTCTAGGGCTCTCATTGCTACAGATGGAAAACTGGGGAGAACCGGAGGAGAACCCCATCATTATCTGATCCCCCAAAATTACCAGTATTGGATGTAGGCTCTTAATCACATTGACTGCTTTAGCCTCAGTCCCTTGGAACAGACCCTCCAACTCAGGAGACACAAATACAAGCTTTCACGAAAAGGCTCTGTTCCCCCTGGACCTCTACTTCCAGGCAAATGAAAATGTTTTTCTCTGTTCTTTTCTTGTCTCCCAGGATGGTGGTTGTTATGGTGATCTGTTCTGCAAAGCTCTGAAAACGTATAATATGCTTTGTTTTGGAATTTACCGGCTGAGAGATGCTCACCTCAGCACCCCCAGCCAATGCACGAAGAGGTGAGTATATTTCCACTCTCCTCTCCCACCCCAAATGCAGAGACAGAAATGCCCTGTCTTGTTTCCCACTGTGAAGGCAAAGGTCCAAGTACATGCTCTCAACATGCAAATGACTCTGCCCGCATTAAATCCAACACTGGGTTTGGAGGTTATGGGAGGCTTTTTTCTTTAATTCCTCATAGCAGATGTAAAGACATTATGGGAAGAATTCAAGTTTTATAGAATAGTTCCTGAATAGGAGCATCTCCTCCAAACTCTAGCTACTGGGATTATTCTGCCGGTACCTCATAAAGAGATATTTCATATTGCTAGTGTTTAAGATAGATGTTTCCTTTGCCATATCTTAGATGCCTCTGCTTTTACTTAATATATTTTTAATTGACTCACTTTTTAAACTTTTATATATTTATTTCAAGAAATTTGTGTGTTATCACCTTAAGCAGAAAAATATAATAGTTTATGTGTGCTAGTTATATATTTTTAATTGCACTAAAATAAATTCATAGCAGCCCCAAATTAAAAGTATATCATAGAATTACCCAAATCTGTGCATTTGCATACTATATCTCAAGAAACAATGCTACAGAGATTAGTATTTCTCAGCTTTGCTTGCACATTAGAATCACCAGGGGTGCTTTTTAAAAATATTCTGCTTTCCCTGATTTATCTGGTCTGGCTTGAAAGTGTAGATAATTTCTTAGTGCCCAGAGATTACAGTATATACCCAGAGTTGCGGCTAATTGCTGTAGACTAGTGAGTTCTCAAAGTTTAGAGAGCAACAGAATCACCTACAAAGCTTGTTACAACACAAATTGCTAAACCCCACTCCCCAGAATGTCTGACTCTGTAGGTCTGGAGTGAAGTTGCTTAAGAATTTGCATTTTAGGGACACCAGGGTAGCTCAGTTGTTTGAGAATCCAGCTCTTGATTTCAACTCAGGTCATGATCCCAGAGTCATGGATCAAGCCCTGTGATGGGCTCCATACTGAGTGTGGAACCTGTTTATGATTCTCTCGATTTCTGACTGGTGTGAGGTGATATCTGAATGTAGTTGTGATTTGTATTTCCCTGATGATGAACGATGCTGAGCATGTTTTCATGTGTCTGTACAAACGCAGAGGGAAACAAACCATGAGAGACTCTTAAACACAGAGAGTAAACTGAGGCTTGATGGGGGTTGGGGGGTGGGAAAAATGGGTGATGGGCACTGAGGAGGGCGCTTGTTGGGATGAGCACTGGGTGTTGTATATAAGTGATGTATCATGGGAATCTATGCACACTGTATACACTGTATGTTAGCTAACTTGAGAATAAATTATATAATCTTAACAAAATAATTTTAAAAATTAAAAATTAAATTAAAAAAGATTATATCTCCCTCTGCCCTTCCCCGTCTCCCTCTCAAAAAAAAAATAAATAAAAGAAGTTGCATTTTATTTATTTTCAAATGTTTACTTGTTTTGATAGAGAGAGAGCATGCACAAGCAGGGGAAGGGCAGAAAGAGAGGGAGAGAGAGAGAGAATCCCAACGAGGCCCTGCACTGTCAGCACAGAGCCCGACACAGGGTCAGAACTCACAAACTGGGAGATCATGACCGGAGCCGAAATCGGGAGTTGGACACTTAGCCCACTGAGCCATCCATGCACCCCCCAAGAAAATGCATTTTAAGTGATGCCCCGGTGTTGCTGATATGTCTTGGCTTGAGGACCCACTTTGGGATCTCCTACTACTAGAGAGGAGGCGGTGGGGTTTTTTTTGGTTGTTGTTTTGTTTTGTTTTATTTTGTTTTGTTTTGTTTTGTGTTAGCGGTGTCTGGCGTTAACCAGAGAAAGCTTGATGGGATTGAGAATAGTTAAAGCAGGACTAGCACAGAGGCAGGGAGGGATCTTATCTTCTCTCATTTAGAAAAAAATCCCCACCAAAATTGATTTTTAAGAGGTAAAGAGTGAGAAAAGGCTGAGAAGATGTTAGGTCTTGGGAAACAAAGACCCGGTAAGGTGTGTCAGAACATTCTCTAGCAAAAGAGGTGGTGCAGTCAGTGAACCTCCTGCATGCGTCTGGGCTACTCGGGATCTGAAGTGAACTCGAACTTCAGTGGAAAGGGGTGGGGACCATCAGAAGCGAGGGACCATCAGAAGGCTCACCAATTGAGCCTCTGGTGCCAGGGCTCACGGCTGGCCACCTGCACTGAGCTGAAGAGAGGAAGAGCTAGTTCAGCTTGGAAGATAATATTTAAGGTCTTGGACCGGGTAGAAGCCTTCCAGATCCTCTGCAAGACCTGAGGATCCTTTTCGGTTCAATGAGAGGTGAAATACGCACCCAGTTGTCCTCATTCTGTGACCCCTTTGCTTCCCTGTCCAGGTACGTCATCACCAACCCCCCGTACGAGTTTGAGCTCGTGCCGACAGACCTGATCTTCTGCTTGATGCAGTTTGACCACAACGCCGGCCAGTCCCGGGCCAGCCTCTCCCATTCCTCCCACTCGTCCCAGTCATCCAGCAAGAAGAGCTCCTCCGTGCACTCCATCCCATCCACCGCAAACCGACCCAACCGACCCAAGTCCCGGGAGTCCCGAGACAAACAGAAGTACGTGCAGGAAGAGCGCCTCTGATATGTGTATCCACTGCCACCGTGTGTGAAACTGTATCTGCCACTCATTTCCCCAGTGGGTGTTTCCAACAGTAACTTCCCCCCTTTTCCCCTGTAGCCACCCCCTTTTTTTTACACATATTTGCATATGTATGATAGTGTGCATGTGGTTGCCATTTTTATTTCACCACCATAAAACCCTTGAGCACAACAGCAAATAAGCAGAAGGACCAAAAGTTATTTATGATTCTAGGGGAAAAATAACCCAAAGGCATGCTCCAGACATAAATAGCTCACTGCAGGAAGGAGTTCGCAGAGTAGAGGAGCGTCATTGTGATCCATGTCAGTTATGCAAAGCAAGTTTAGTTAATGTAGAAGAAAAGTTTGTTCTGATTGATCAGGATTATCAGGGTGCTTCGGGTTTTGATTTTGTTGTTGTTTTCCTTTCTTTCTTCTTCTTTTTTAATACACACGCAATAATATACACATACACATTTCTTTGAAGCAAGCAACCAAAAAGCAACAAAAACACATCGATTGTTTCCACTCTCACTCTCTGGGCTGAAGTATCGCGAAGCATTTAAAAGGCTTTCGCCATTTGTGTAGACGATTATTAAGTATCTGCTTTTGTAAGAGAACATCCTAGCTTTTTTTACTCACCAAGGCCTTTCGTCCCAGAGCTAGCTTCCTCTGGGAGTTCTTAGGCACATTTCTACCCTTACTATGGAGGAAAGAATCGTATCCCATTCGTGGATGTATCAAATTCTAGTCATCTAAGTGAACAGAGGTTTGATTGCATATTAAATTGTTATTCTGTCTCCTTATGCCATATGACTAGCTATTTTTTTTTCTTTCACTTTTGACATTTGGGATGAAAAGCCATATGTATCATAAATATCAGATGTAAGTCATTAAAAACTGCCTTCCTGGGACTTTTACATCTTTTAAAAGGTGAATTACTTACCTTATGTACAGAATAAATAATGCTCAGGAAAGAGCGAGTATTTTTCCATGCATTCTCAGGGGACCTTTTTACTCCCCTTTGTTTGATTAGCTAAGGCCCCAGTGCCAGGCAGGAGCAGGGGCTGGGGCCAAGCTAGAGTGTGAGGAAGATAAACCCAGCAGCAGATCATGTTTTTCTAGGAGCCAACATGCTAAATAAATCAGATTGTGGGGGGATCGAGCCACAGTTGACTCGACAGAGACAAAAGCTAGCTACTACTTCAAACTGTGGGCACAGCTGCATGGCGCTGGCTGTCCCAAAGCAGGAAGCTGGTGGGAAAATTCCTCCTCCTCAATTTCTCGAACACAGCCAATTCACTTAGGCAGGTGAATGACGGTAATAGCGAACCACTCCTTGCCGTCATGAGACGGGGGAGAAGAAGTGTGCAACAGTGAGCCAAACACATTTTGGTATAATTCTTGTTTTTTTTTTTTTCTTTTTTTTCTTTCTTTCCTTCCTTTTTGAACAGTTAGTAAAGCATGAGCTGAAAGGTAGAAAAATCCCTTTTTCATCATACAGTTGTCAGATGTTTATGCATGCTGTAGGCGGTGCGGTAGTTCTTATGAATCGGCAAACTCCACCATAACCGAACTATCCTGTGTGTGGACTAGCCCTGGGCTGGCGTATACCTGTTTGAAGTGTCTACTTGAGCAGATTCCACCAAACAGAATAGGGGTGGAGGGGAGGAGAAATATGTCACAGTGGTACCATCTCTAAAAAGGTGTTTTTATGGTGAATGCTTTGAGTTTAGATTTCGGATCCCCTCTCTCCCCTAAGCATGATAGTTTTGGAGATTTGCTTGCTGTGTGAATTGACAAGCACTTTTACTGACAAAATGGTGAGGTTCAGTCTGCACCTGTGCCCCCACACCAAAGACAGGGCAGTATTCAGACCAGGAATGGGGTGGGGAAAAATTGTATACATGTATATTAAAAAGCCCTATGAGTGGAAGAATTTTTTTTCAAATTATTTTTGTCCCCATATATATCGATTTCTATATTACGTATAACTATCCTTTTATATAGAACTATATCTATATCTACATATATGTACACACACACACACACATACATATACGTGTGTGTGTGTGTGTATATATATATATATATATACACACACGTATACCCCAGTTTGGGATCATGAAGAGCTTTTCATGCATTCTTTCAAAGGAGGTTATAAAGTTGTGCCCATAGAACATTTATAACTATAAGAATGTGCCAGTTAAAGTGCTCGACAGGAAATATGACAGTTTAAAAGCATTGTAAAACTCACATAGCTTACTTCTCTCTCTAAAGTGCAACAAGGATGAATAGAATGGGCCAAGGTATGACAATTAATGGTTCTGCATGACCTAGCCACTGCTGGGGGTTTTCTTCTATAACGTTGTCCTTGTGAAAACTTTTGTGACATTAAAAAAAAAAAGGAGTTACAAATTTTATTCTGTTATTGGTTTGTTTCTTTTTGTTTATATTGTTCTGTTTGTGGTTTTCTTTAGTTTGTTTTGCTTTTTTTTTTTTTCCTCCTCCCCTTCCCCCTCCCTTTCCCTCCCTACTTCTCTTTCCTCCACTTTCTAAATTGCTCAGCGCAATGAGGCTGTGCCGCTGCTACCGCTAGATCCCTTAGAGTTTGTTTTGGTGTTCTTGGTTTTGGGGTTGGGTGATTTGGGGGGAACTTCTCTCCATCTGGCTTGCCTTCGAATCTGCACGTGGCCTCCCTGCCCACCTTGGTACCTTGCTCCAAGTCCAAAAGCCTTTTGCCATCGAGAAACCCAGCTTCCTCCACTTCCCCCCATTACCACGACCCCAACCCGGCCCCCACCATCGGTCTGTCCACATCTCTGTGTTTATCTTGGCAAGACCTACTACAAGTGTGATGCCAGGTGATAAACTTCGCTGGAAAACATTTGCAGCTATTCCATTTGGCAAACCTGCTTCTTGGTTAATATTTTGTCCCTCTTTTTAATTTAGACCAGGAGGTTCATTAATGACAGAACATTGGTCTCCTTTATGTTTGATCAGGATGACCCCAAGTTAAAACTGTTCAGTTATGTGTATCAACTCATAGCCCACACCCAGTGATCTGAGGTTTCATGACTCAGTCTCTGTATTTTCCAGGTCTCTCCTGTCACCTGCCTTTGTTCAATCCCAACCAGAGATTGGGCAGATAGAAGTAAATCCAAAATGCGTGTTATATACAGTCTGTTAGCAGCTCTGACGAGATGATGCTGTGACAGGAGTGGAGTGGGAACAGACTATGACATGAGATGTAACTTTGGAATTTTCCCTGGACTTAGGGCACACACTTGAGAGTTGACTATAGTATTTGGCCAATGATGTATTCAGTGATGAAAAGGTATCATTGTGACCTCTATTCTGTTAGCTGAAACTACTGTATTATACTTTCCTCAACAGAACACAGAGTCTCCTCCATTGTTTTCCATGTGACCCCAAACTTCCCCATTCCCCCTCAGGTTCTCTTAGGAAGTACACAGGGTTCTCATATTATGTCTCTCCCTTTCCTGCTCCCCATAAAAAAAAGAATAGAAGAGAAGAGGAAAGAAAAAGAGAAGGAAAGAAAGTAAAAGAAAGAAGTAGGTAAAGGTAGAAAGTGAAAGAATTATTTGAAGAGAAGGTATATACATTTTAAAAGAGCAATAGCTAGCAACTCAATTATCTGTACCATTCTAGAAGAGAAGCAGTCTGTGAGCCATTCAGTCCAATTTGCTTTAGGCTTTGAAGGGCTGAACCTTAAGAGAGTGGGTAGACCGGGAGGTGCAGTGAAGTTTTCTCAGCCTCAATGTTCACCCAGATGATCATAAAATCATCAACACCCCTAAGGACTGCTACCCAGGGCCCTTCCTGAAAGCCAGTTCAGATGTATAAAGGGAAAGATGGACCCATATACATAGAGTTCTACCACAACTGGAGAAGTATCAGATTCTGTTATGAATATTAAGGATTGTGACCCAGAACATTACAATAACGCTCAGTAATATTTTGAAATAAATTGACCTTAAATATTTTTATACCATTCATCATGTTATACATTATCTTTACTCCTTTGGCTTATCTTAAAAAAAACAAACAGTGAATGCCTCTAGGTGCTTTCCGATGCTACTGTGCTGTTGGCACTTTCTTCTGAGAAGGGGAACACCCTCGTAAGTTCCATGAGACAGAACTGACTGTGCCTCCAGCCAGTATTGTCAAGATCTCAGATGACCAGAAAAACCTTAGACTGGCTCTTCTTCAGCATGGGAAAAGCCTAAAGGTGTCTGTATCCCAATAGGGACAATTAAATCAACCTGCCAGGTTCCTATAGCAACAGGATCCTATCCTTCAGGTTTTGGAAGGATAAAAAGGATAGTGTAGAAACTTGGGGGGCCACGGAAGTCAAGACAGGGTAAAAATCAGTGTCTCCAGAAGCTTCTTCAGCCCATCCCTGTTTTGTCATAACATGATGAAGAATAAGCTGTGGGCACTTATCACTAAATTGGTTGCCTGTCTCCCACCAGGAGATTACATATCTATTGCCTAGGGAGGTGAGGGGGCCTACCCCTTGCCATCCAAAAGGGAACAGTGAAGAGTCTGTCCTCGGGGTGCAGCTGAATCAAGGCCCCAGGAAAGGGCCAAAGGGGGAAGTTTGCTCAGCCCAGCGAATGGCAGCATCAGACTTTCAGTGAAAAGAGGAAACTAGAGCCATGGCGGACAATTGCAAATGACAGTTTTCACAAATGGAAGCTGCCTTGGTTTGGGTACAAATGACTTTCATTTCTATGAAATAGCCATACTTTGCCCATGGAGAGGAAAGAAGGCAGTATGCATGGGTGGGTCCACTGTGGGCCTCAGGGTCTGCCAGGCAAAGGGCAAAAGCCAGCCTGCCTCCGGAAAGGTGAGCTGTGAAACCATACAGCGTTACCTTTGAAGGCGTCAGCTCCTGGTTAGGGCTTACTGTTCTCAGCTGTTGTCTCTACCCAAACAGCCTTTTTCTTTCAAGCCCTCTCTCTCTAAACCTCAGCTTGCGGTACAGCGAGAAGAGGACCAATTATTTCAAATACGTTTGCTGTATTATCATCTCTCCTTTCGTGTACTCTTCTCTGGGGAGTAGTTATGTGAAAAGGCTAAATCCCACAGCGCTGACAACCCACAGAGACAGCGAGGCTCAGTTTTCATAGTGCAGCCTATTTCTCTGCTTGCAGGCATCCAGGCAGTCAGGTCCGCCCAGCTCTGGCGTTCTTTCCCACCCATAGCCCACTCCTCCAGGCTCCTTATGGCTTGGGGAAGTCCTCACTCATACCCTGGACCCTTCTGTCTCAGTGATGAAAATAGCAATGGAAGACGCAGATGGTTCATGGATGGGATAGGGCACCTGTTGAGTATAAAGCCATTATTTCAAGGATACAGGTCCTACAGCAGGGTAGCATCCTTGAACCCCCCAGAAAGAACACTGGGTCACTCCTTCCTCTCCTTACCTTCCAAATGAAGGTAGCCCAAGTGAATCCTCCTCTGTCATCTCTGCTGCCAAAATCCCCATTCTGTGGGCCAGCACCCCAATTTATGTTCCCTAGTTCTCCATCCCTGGTTCATTTGCAGCCACACTGAAAAGTACCACCCATTCTTACGTAACCCTTTAGTACTGAGAATATTCACGTTAATGCTAACGTGTAACATAACCTTATGTGACAAGCTGACTGACACCTTAGTGCTTACTCGGTGCCAGATACTTTTCTAAGCACTTTACATACATTAACTCATTCAATCCTCACACAAGCTCAGATGTACATGTGGTTAGCATCTCTGTTTGAAGGATGCAGAATCTGAAAGATTTGTTCAAAGGCATCCAGCCAGAAAGTGGCAGAGTGGAATTTAAAGCTGGGCTATGAACTCTGCCACTATGCTGTGATGTGGCTACTAACAGACGTACGTGCTCACGTTTATTTACCGTATCTGGACCTGCAGTAAGTGCTTCACCAGCACTAGCCCCTTTCATCCAGACCACATTAGGAAGATTTGATCACTAGCCCATTTTACAGAAGAGAAACTAGCAGAGATCAATTATATAGTGACTTTCTTGGAGCCATGCAACTACCGTGTGAGACCCCAGATCCATTTAGACTTCCCCACTGCCCCACGCCATCTCCTTAGCCCACACCTCATCACTGGTCCATGGTGGATAGCTCAGGGCGTGGCTGGTCTTGATAGGTGCCTTCTCCCGATGGTAGTGCCAGGTCTTTTAGAGGCATCTCTTCTGCAGTCACTGTCTATGTTGTTCTACTAGCCCACTTGCCAGAGCCTAAAATGCCTTCCTTTCCTGATCTGGGCAGGTCACGCACTGTACTTGCAGTGATGACGTCATGCTTTGCATCCTCAAGAGACTTAACAAATAGGGCTGTTTTTTGTTGTTGTTTTTTTTTTTTTTTTTTTTTTTTTTCTGACAGTGAGGAGCTCCTTGCAGCTAGATCCATTGCCCCTCCCATTTTAGGAACAAAAATGAAGCTCCCGGAAATCTTTTTGGCATAGGGGATGAGGCAGGGAGAGGAGATAAACCCAGGGATTTGGATTTATCCTGGACCACTTCAGCACCCATTTAAATCCTTTCCCTGAGTATTCTTCCTATAGCCAATGTTGTAGCTTCCCATTGGCACAGTTTCTTCTTTGGAAGATGAGATTCAGTGAACCAAAGTGTCGTCATCATGCTCAACGCACTCTCTTGAAGAAAACGACTGGCGATCAGTTAAGTGTGTGTTCCTCTGATGCCCTGTGGAAGAATCTTTTCATGAAATACCTTTGCCCCTGGATATTTTACTAGAATGCTCAGAGCATTGATATATTTCCATTTCTTCAACATCCTATCCAACCAAGTCTCCAACAACATATATGTTTATATCTTACAAGGTACCCAAATTAAAAAGCATGTTTCTCAGGCATAACAAAAACCTCAACTCATCACCAGGATGCACTTTAACACAAGTCCTTCTTGTGTGGAAGTTCAGTGGCCAAAACACAGGGGCTACTCTTCTTAGATTTTCTTTTAAGGAGAGAAATTTAGAAAGAAAGAGAATGAAGCTTAAATGGGGAAATAATGCTCTCTATCTTACCGACAGCAGAAGGAAATTGATATTCTCTCTGCCGTGAAAGGTCAAAATGCCAACTTTGAATTGAACTGTAAAGACTAAATTTTGAACAATTATTCTCTGCAGCAGTTGTAAAAATTTCAACAAATTGCAGCTGTCTTAGGTCTTTCGCCCAAAAGACCTACTCGTTTCCATCAAAAGAGTTCAGTCTCCTTTCCAAACTGGCATGTCCAACCCAGCACTAAATCCCTTTGCAAAATCAGTCCACACAGTGGTACAGCCAAAACCAAGGGCAGCTCAGGCAAACAGCACAGGCGCTAGGTTCAGCTCTTCTGAAAATCATCTTTATACATAAACCGTTAGAAAAAGTCGTAGTTTGAAATTGTTTCAGCGGCCTGGCAATGCTTTTAAAACATGATAACCATCACACTTTACTCCTCTCTGAAAGGTTAGTTTAATCGTAGATCACAAAAAATTGGTTTCCACAAATGCATAATGGTTCATCTATGTCACACTTGAACTAAATGGTTTTTTAAATGGAGCTGAAATTATTTTGATGTGTACACAGTCCTGGATTTCTATACAACCTTTTTTAACCAGTCCATCAGGAACCTTGCCTCTAAAGCCTCATTAATAATTCAGATGTGCTGATGACTTTAAAAGATCTATGGAATTGAAGCTTAGGAAAAAAAAAAACTCTGCTTGACAAAAAGATAAATGAATGTAGAAAGAAGCTGTAGGAGTCTGGCAAGCTGTAGATCATCTCAGAACAGATTGTAACTTTATCATTCTGTCAGGGGGAATAATTTAAAGCACTTAATCAGTTAGCTTCACTGTGAGGATGTAGCATTATGAATTCCTATCGTCCAATCTGTTCAAATCAAAGTGAACTTAATTATAATAGGTGAGAGAGCCAGAGCAGGAGAAAGGGGAGTGGAGAATGATCCAAGAGAGAGACAGTAGTTTCCTGGGGGTAAACTGAGCTGCTGAACAAAGGGTAGTGAGCAAGCTCTCACTAACCCACTCCAGTGGCAGTGTTTACATTGAGGGCTCAGACTTGACACAGCAAGAGAAAGTATAGATCAAGGAGAAATAAGCAGAGCGATCGTGAGCTGATCACAGATGCTGAATTTGTAGATCATTAGCCCATCCGACAGACACACATACACACACATACTCACACTTCTCTATCAAGCCATTTTTTGTTACGTATCAGTCCAGAACCATGAACAGACCAGTTGTGAATTGTTCTGATAGGCAGAAGAGAAGCCATTGTCTCTAGAGCAGTGGATGTGCCTGAAAGCTTTTTCCTTTTTTCTTTTCTTTTCCTAAGCCACTAATATGATTCCCAAATTACAATGTCTTATTTGCCCAGTCTCTTCATATCTGTACACATAGCCGATTATGCAGAAAGTTTCAAATCCTAGAAAAAGGCGGGGGCAAGGCCCGAATCCTGTAAAATACCACTGAAGTGCCACGAGGATACTAGGCCATTTTCTTCCCCTCCCCAGCCCCCAAACGCTCTGACTCAGCGTTCTCCCCCAGCCATCTCTGTGTTTAGGGTGGAAATGAAATGCCAAGATGTCGTCAAGCTCCCTTGTCAACAGCTTGGATTATTATAGTCGGTTAAGGTATTGCCAGTAGGAATTCTTTTCATGACTGTATACCAACACAGAGCTTTCTTTCTTGAAATAAAAAGCCATCTCAAAACCGTCTTAAAACATTGGTGACCATTCTGATTTCCAGTCTCATTACCCAGCAAAATCTGTGGGCTTCCTTTAAGACCCTCAAAACTGGCTGCAAAAAAAAAATACAGAAGAGTGGTATATTGAGATATAACTTCAAGTATGTCTCGTACAAACAAAGCTAAGTACAGGTTGGGAAGAGGAGATCCTGCATAAGGTTCCAGATCACTGGCTCTGTGTCAGGGACGACTTCCTTCATGTTTCACTCAATTCAGTGAACACACAAATCTTTCCTCAGGCACAGTGTTTATGCCCAATATTTGATATATTCAGCATCTCCTTCCTACCAAAGATTCCCAGTCCACTAAAGGAATCCCAGAGAACATTGCTGGAGTTCCTCTTCCAACCCTTCTTTGTTCTCAGAGGTCCTACCCATGGTCCTTGCAAGTTCCAAGGGCACGCTGGTCATTACTTGCCACAGGCAGCAGAGCTGTCCCAGGTTCTGGAATTCTCCCTACACTGCACTCCCTCTTAGCAACTATATTCACTGTCAGCTTCTATCGATTACATTTTTGCATTTTTTTTTTTTTTTCAAGGAACTTTCCAAAGGCTTTACCCTAGGACTAATTAAGCTTCTCATTTCTCCTTCTTGTTCTCTATCCGTTTCTCCCTTTAGCAGAAAAGAAATGGTTTACAGATGAACCGGATAATGCCTATCCCAGAAACATTCAAATCAAGCCCATGAGTACCCACATGGCTAACCAGATCAACCAATATAAATCCACAAGCAGCTTGATCCCACCAATCAGAGAAGTTGAAGATGAATGTTGACTTCCAGGAGACCAGAACTCTTTTTTTAAAGCCTGACAAACTTCATAAATGGTGATGTGACTTTTCTTCCTCTTACATGCTGAATCACTGGTGGAAACGTTAGGATAAGCAAGAATTGCAAGAAAAATAAAGTAGACAGATCTTTCTCTTTGTCTGCCTTGAATATTGCTTCCATGTATTTTGGAAAAGAAAATGATTTCATTTATAAATGAACATATTAAAATAGTCATGTATAGCCTCTAGCATTTTAAATTATTTTTATTTATTAGAAAGAAAATATATTTTTTCTTTTTTTTTCATTGTCAAATATCTTCCCTGTATCTAAACAATGCAAAATCAAAATGAGTAAGTGGCCAGACTCCTTAATATGTATTTCTCTTCTTTCTGTCTTTTTCTTTGAGGAGAATGATGGTCACCACCACAATTGATCGTAATGAAGGCAAATGGATTGCTAAAACAATTTTAAAATGGTCCAATGATGTAAACATGTATTTTAGTAAATTCATATAAGAAGACAAAAGGGGGCAGGTGAATTTCCTGGATGGGTGTGTATTTTAGCTGCACTGACACCAGCTCTTAATAAATGGAAACTTATTTATTTTCACAGTTGAAAGTCATATTTTTGTAGTTTTAGTTTTCATTCTGTATTTCTCCTCCCTTTGTTCGTATATTTAAAGGGAAGACCTCTTGCAGCTTTGCTACAATTGCCAGATCAGGTTTATCCAGCCAACTAACGATGCCAGGAGGGGCGTGAGCATGCCTGGGACGTGGAAGTTGAGGACCAGACGCACACAAGATATTGCTCTGTTGTTCTGATGGTGGGGACTCCTCCATGCTGTTATGCTTCCCATTCCCTATCTCCAAACCACCTGCACAAGTACAGTCATTTCAACTCTGGGAGGCTCTGGTGGGCTTTCTCCCCACTCCTCAAATCTCAGAGCTTCTAGCCTGAAAGTTTGTGAACACCAATGGGTAGTTCCACTTAATAATAGGATATGATAATGCAATCATTCTTTTCACTGAGTTTTTGTTAAAAAGTCAGAACATTGTCATGATCAAAGAGACTACTTTTTCCCAGATTTTATTTTTTCCAGCCTTCCTTTAGTTGCTGGGACAAAACACACAAACTAGCTGCGACAGTGTAAAACATAATAACGACAAAAGGAAAGCAATGAATGCGCTCAATACAGACTGTTAGAAAAGGCCTTTGAAAATGACCAGCAATGAAATCAAATGTATCAGCCACTTCCAACTGTGCTCAAAGATTTTTCTAGCCATCAGACACAATTACCAAGTCTCAGAGCTCTGCTGTGGCTTGCATGCTCTCTGTCCCGGCAACTGTTACGTTCCAAACGATTTAGCAAATCTTTCAACTTCAAAATGATCAATCTTTTATACAATCATCAGGGTCTATGAGAAGCATGGATGTGATAGTGATATTTCTTTTCTTAAAAATGTCAACTGTGGACACTCAAAGAATCCAAACTTACTAAAATATCCCCCAAAGTCCCATGGTATCTATTCCATTAATTCTTTAGGCCATGACCCTGTGGTACTTAGTACATTAGTGCAAATCAGATCAGAGCCAAGCAACGAAATCACCATGAAAACATATGTCCACTAAGTACTCCAATTACCAGTGTAGGCAAAATGGCTTCCACCTCTGTCTATTCCCTGCAGAGCCAATGTAGTTGTGCTTCCGCCTTGTAGGGGCCGTCCTGAAGTGACTTGTCAGACTGTGGTTACCCTGTCGTCACATTTTGTAGAACTAGTTCTATAAAAGTATTGTGAATATAATGTATGTCCAATTGGATTGTTTAAAAACTACTTATAACCAATCACTAGTCTACACAGCAGACTAAAATGACGTCAGCAGTCTATCTTCAGGCTTATGAATATTTCCTGGTTTCCAACAGTAGAATGGGTTTGTGGGGAGAATCCCTTGTGAGGATTTTACCACTTTCCTGAAAGCTATGCCTTCTTCTACATAATGATTTTGCATTGGGGTCACCTTAGTACATTCACAGCAATCCACGCTCTTCTTTCCTTCATGAACCTTGGTGGACTCTTCTTCACTCTTCTTCCTGATAACCATTTCTGAATTTGTTATAACTATTTGGTATCCTATGGGGCAGGTGATGGTGGCCACCTAAATGATCTTTCCTTAGGGAAACACAGTGTCCCATGTCTCTCAAACCCATCTCTTCAGCCAAGTCGGTCTGGAAGCAGACGTGTAAACTCCGTGACCATCATGGCCAGAGATTTGAATCTAAATTTCTTTTCTTTTCTTTTCTTTTCTTTTCTTCTTTCTCTTCTCTTTTCTCTTCTTTCTCTTCTCTTCTCTTCTCTTCTCTTCTCTTCTCTTCCCTTTCCTGTCCTTTCCTTTCCTTTCCTTCCCTTTCCTTTCCTTTTTTCTTCCCTTCCCTTCTCTTTCCTCTTCTCTTCTCTTCTCTTCTCTTCTTTTCCCTTCCCTTCCCTTCCTGTTCCTTTCCTTTCCTATCCTTTCCTCTTCTCTTCTCTTCTCTTCTCTTCTTCTTTCTTTTCCCTTCTCTTCCCCCTTCCCCTCCTCTACCCTCCCCTCCATTCCTCTCCTCTTGTCTCCTCTCCTCTCCTCTCCTCTTCTCTCTTCTCTTCTTTTCTTTTCATTCAAGTATAGTTGAAAGAAATTTTTTCTCTTGACCAAAATGGCTAAGATGTTTCCCACCAGCAAAGAGCTGCCCCCAAAAACTAATTGGCAGGAATCTATTTTTTCTTCTAAGGTAGAGCAGCAAGCTCATGCAGTTTTGCTGTTGCAGTAATGAACTGTTCTCAAACAGAAAATAAAAGCAAGCTTTACTTTTTTATTGAGAAAGTGTGCAAAGTGACTGGTTGGTGGCTCTTTTGGCAAAAACTGGTGCCTAGTAGGTTAAAAGTGACACAAGAACAGAAAAAAGATTGTATGACCACTGAAGGGCTCAAGCCAATGCTAGAGCTTCCTGATTAGTTTCTATGTGTTGAGCTCTCTGACTGGGAAGAGGTAATCATTCTACCCCACTGTGACAAACCCGCTCCCACATTTTCTGATTAAATTATCAGCAGCCAATGATAGTCATCATTGGTGCAGTCTGTCTTGTAAGACTATGGTCTCCCATCCCAGTTTAGGGTTCCAGAAAAGTCCTTTACCCAAACTAAAGACTCTTGGGTGCTTTGGGAATCAAAGACTCACCAAGAGGCTATTTTAAAACCACCTATTTATAAAACATCATCACCACCATCATCTTTCTTATTAAGAAAACTTTTGTTTTCATCTAAGCAATTTTATATTTAAAAATACCACCTTGAACCAATATAAAGTACTTCAAATGTAAGTGATCGTGACTAAGGCATGTTGGGGGACACCCAGAGCTCTTTCTTTCCAAAGGTTGGGCATCTTATGATGTATTTTGTGCAAAACTTTATTGAAAACTTTAAAAAAACCGGGAATTAGAACTGTTCAGTTAGGATTGGAAAGAGGGAAATTGAGAAAACATTAGAAAATTGGGAATGTTTTCTTTTTTAATATTTTTATGTATTTTGAGAGACAGAGAGAGAGAGAGAGAGAGAGAGAAATAGAACAAGTGGAGGAGGGGCAGAGAAAAAGGGAGAGAGAGAATCCTAAGCAGGCTCTGCACTGTCAGGACAGAACCCAGATGCAGGCCTCCATCTCTTGAACCATGAGATCATAACCTGAGCTGAAGTCAAGAGTCAGATGCTTAACCAGCTGAGCCACCCAGGCACACCTAAAATTGAGGTTGAAAAGAGAAAAAGTGCAACTTCCTTTCTTGTGGTTTAATATGAGTACTCAAGAACTATATCTACAAATAACCAGCTATGTGAGAATGTTCTTGAAACCCCTGGAGTCCCAGGGACCTCATTTGGAAATGAGAGAGATTCATCTAAATGGCCTCCCTTCCAGGTCTGGGAAGCTGTGAGCTTGCTTGGGAGTGGGAGCGTGGGAACAGCCTGTGGAGACGACCTTGTCTTGTGCTGGAATGACGGTCCTCTTGCTGCAGTACTCAAGTGATACTCCTGCGAGTAGTGTGCAGTTTCTGCTCTAAAAACGTGGAAATTAAGTTCATTCCTCATTCCTCCATCTTACGCTTTGGAGTCTCCTTAGGTTCAAAATGCAATTTCAGACTTCAAGTTCTCTTGGGTCATGGTGTGGTCCAGACTTTTCTCTGTGTTCCCAGGGTCTTCGCCATCTCATCCCTACCTACCTTTTCTCTTGGCATCAGCCTCAAGTTCTAGTCAATTCATTCATCTCTAACCCATCTCTCCACTTTTCAATATGTAGTGACAAGCTCTGACCCCTGGATTTCTGGGATTTTTCCTCATTTTTATTTCCACAAGTGGATCTGGGCTTTAGGAAGCAACTGTCTCACTTCTCACTTCATTTCCTGTCCTGTTTATTTGATTTCTTTTCTTCCATCTTAGTATTCCTTTCTTGGTATACCATCTCTGTTACTTACATTCATAAGTCTAATTTTGATCTATAACTCTTAATTTTCAATGAGAATCTCAGTAAAGGAAGAAAGGAAGGAAAGAGCAAAAGGAGGAAGAGAGGTAGGAAGACAGAGAAAAAAAGAATATCAAACCAACTGATTTGAACATGAGCCACCTTACTCATAGAAGAACAAGCAAATCCACTCAACTTGGACATGGTGGTCCATTGCAAAATTTGTCAGTTTTCTATTCAGTCCCTAAAGTCTATTTTCTATTCTGTTCCTCTTTGCAGCTTTTGGAATGATGGTAAAATCACCAATCACTGTGGTCTTTGAAAGGGACTTTTTTATTTAGGGCTTGACTCATCCTCTTTAAAAAGCAAAGGGAACTGAGGTTTCATTTGAAACTCACCTGGTAAATTCCCTTTCTGCTGCTCCTCCCCTACTCACCCCATGTTCTCAAAGTACATTTATTTTTCTATTCAGCAGAGATGATTTGACACTCAAATCCCATGGTCATGTAAGGCAGTGATACAGCCCTTTGGATCTGTTAATGGAAAGTGGTAAATAGAAACAATTTCCGGCCAGTTTGTATGAGTGTGGCCATATTGGATTTTTAAGTGAAGTCTACTCTGATTGGTTGTTGCCCATGCAATACCAGTTGTTCATATTTTCAAAATTGCCATAAAATAAGACAGTTCAGAGAATACTTTTATGCTTAATTTTATTTCCCAAGGAACTACAGACCCTACTTAGCCATTGCTTGGAACACATTCAGAAAGTAGCCTGTCTGCCCCGACGCAGAAACCCTTTAGCTGTACACCAGTTGGAGACTGCATTATACCACAGCCTCATGTGGTTAGACTGGGGAAGGAATGTTGAATTAGACTATCTGTACCAGGCCTTCTTTTTTTGCCTCATTTTTTGAAAAAGGGCCTGAGACTCAAGTATCTTAAGACAAGCCAAGTCAGGACATGCATCTAGGAGCTAGGAAGAATGAACAAAAACAAAATGATATAAATAGTATTTTCAAGCACCATCAGCCAGGGGCAGGTGTGTGGTGGCAAGAGTTAGTGCTTTAGAAAGGAAGGAAAGGTTGCATTGAATTATACGGGTTGGGAAGAATACAGAGTGATATAATGCTTGATGGGTTTTGGAGGTATTTCAATAGGAAATAGATGCCTGGAGAAATCAAGAGAATGAAGGTTTTCCAGGAAGAGGTGATTTAATGGGCCATGGCTCATTGGACGGAATGTGATTTCAATACACAGTCTATTTTGTCTACGGTGACACGATTGTGTAGGGGAGCTGAAGAAATCTAAGATGAGACCTTAGGAAGTAGACAGTCTTAAGGGCCAAGGGTTGAGACTTGATTTAGAAAGCCACGGAAAGCCGCTAAAAGTTGTAAATGGAGTGATGAACACCTATGCCTGTTCATTTTTTAGGTTGAAAGTTTTCAAATGTCAGTTCCTCCTGGAAGTCATCATGAGGACATATGCAGAGCTAAATGTTTTCTCAGCAGCATTGAGTTCTCAAGGGTGCATGTTCCAAGTCAAGAACTCAGTATGGGAAGCACCTACTCTCCTCAGATGAGTCTTATGGATCATACTAGAAGTTTAGTTGGAGCTGTTAAGGGCTGGTGGGTGCACTGGGTGTTGGGGCAATAACTGGTTCTGGAAAAGGTTCTTTGTGAAAGGGACACTGCCTTTGGACCTCAAGGGAAGAATGATGTGGAAGACTAGGAAAGAAAACAAGAAGACAGGAAGGGGAGCCAGCAAATGTAGGCAGCTGAGCAACATCGTATTGGATTCATTCAGAGTGGAAGAAGCTGAGAGCTTTCTTTAAGGAGGACCTTGCAGGCAAAAAGGAGTCGGCAAGTGGAGCTGGGGAGAGGGTTCCAGCAGGCCTTGTGCATTTGGAAGTCAGAGCCACTGAGATACTTGTGAAGTGGGGAGCATGGCTGAGTCTTCCAAGGGAGGAAGCATAGGTATGGAAGGTCATCTGGCGGAAGACTGATAGGGGGCTACAGCCATGCTTGTAGGAGCTAAAAGGAACGAAATCGGTAAATGCCATTGTGATAGGGGATCCAGAGTACTCTAAAAACAGAAAAATGGCAAAAAGGAGAGAGAAACTCAAAGAAAGGTGAGTCACCTTCATTGGTGCTGAAGGGTATTGGAGATGATGACTCAGAAGTAAAAAGACTCACATGATAAGGGCGAGGACTTTGTTGATGTATCTTTATCTGCAGAGCTTGTCATGAGGCCTGGCTCAAGGTGGACAGTCAGCTGGCCACTGTGTGTTATTTTGGATGCCATGAGAAATGCAGGGTGGGCAGGGCTTCCTGGAGAAGGACTCAAAAGAGAGGGATCTTGAAGTGGGCGTATTTCCCCTCCCTGTTCATGTCACCCCATTATTCTTCATCCCTTCCTGAACACCACACACACTGGAAGCTTTGGCTTTAGCATTCTTAAAACAAATGTGACTATCCCTTTGACTTGGTGGCTTTTCTGGACAGGGAGCAGAAGGGGAGAGGTTCTTTGGCCCAGTGAAAACTGACCTTAATGTTTAGGTAGATTTTAAGTTTAAAAAGGTTTCATTTGGTCTGCTTATCCCCTTGAGGACATCTGTGTTTCTTCTCCCCTACCTTGCAATTCAGCAGAACAGGGACAAACGTGACACCAAAGCTCTCCAGTGTCCCTGCCTCTGGAAGCGTTACCGAGATGGCTGTTCAGAATCTTAGATGGAAATGTATACACGGCACTGACACACGCCTGCCAGAGCAAACCAGAGCTTTCCTCACATGGGATTCAGGGTCAGCGTGAGAGGCAGCCAGCAGGCAAGGGATCCCTGCCAACAACGTTGACAGAGCCCCATTTCCACACTAAACCAAAGCTTCGCTGCCCCAGAGCGGCGCGCCCCCTTTCCCTTCCTTCCGCTTCGCACAGCCCAAGACACGTTTGACCAGAACTGCAACATTTCAGACATAAACCAAACTCAGCCTGGAAATCCTAATTAAAAACATTCCATTCCCAGGTGGCACGATTGCATCCTGCCTAAAACTTCTGGCCCACATCCCACCACCCAGATGCTGAAGCAAAAGCTTTCCCCACTTAACACCAAAACCTGCACTCAATGTTTCTTCAGGGACAAAGAAAAAAAACAGTACACTTACACAGAGGTCAGCCTACATATTCATTAAGGAAAAAGAGCGTGGCTTATTCATCTGTCTTTCAAACTTTTGATTGCTGGCATTATGATTATGATTATGATTAATTACCATGACGGATCAGGAATTGGAGGAGAGAATAAATGCCGGTGCTCTGAAATGATCTGCCCAACTCTGTCATCTGTAACAACCAGTGATAACTCTCTTGTCTTGTAAAAAGGGTTTGTACATAACTTGTACATGGTTTCATTTTGTATTTTTCGCAGATTAAAAATTTATGTATTTGTGTTCTAAAACAACGAGTGTTCCTTGTGTTTCTGTAGCACCCGTGTCTGTGGGGGTTTTGGGGGTGGGGTGGGGATGAGGCTGGCAAAGTCCCTGAGTTCCTGCCAGATAGCTTAGCTCTCTCAGATGAAGGCAAAGTTTTAGACTAATAAGAGCCACGGGCTTGCCTTTTGAGTGCCTTTCCAGCTCGGAGTGCACACACAGACCCTTACAGGTCCAAGGAGATGGTCAGCGGGTGCCCGGGCAAGGCTGCAATGCACAGTGGGTGAGAGGGAGAGCCACTGACATTGGATGTGGTGCCAGAGGGACCGCATGCTCATGCAGAGGTTGTCCGCATGAAAGCCTGTAAAGACATAGGTAGCCTTTAAACAGGACTTTGGAGGCTAGAAAACTTTTCTCCTCAGCCGCACGGTCCCAAGCTGACTACCCTTTCTTGACATCTGCAGAGCCAAGCAATGTTCTTTCCCCCTGCATTTATATCATCAAAACCCAGGACAAGTTTCTAAAGTTTTGACTCACACTCACCCCCAACGGAGCAATAGATGAAACTTTGTCTCAAGACAAAAAAGACCTCTTCAAAATTAGCACTGTGGTTTCAGGGCCATGATTTCCCTCTTCTTCAGAATCCTGGGAGTTTAAACTCTTTGAGGGAGGCTGGACTCCCAAGGTTAAGTCTGGTCTAGCCTGGAGAAAGGGAAGGAACTGGGGAGTGGAGAAAAGCCATCCAAGTTATATACATATAATGTATATAGTGTAGCGGCACTTAATGTATTCTAGAGATTACTTCATTGTTCATCAGCCAAATATTTACTGAATAGCTATTGTGTTCACATTTCTCTACTGGGAGCTGGGGGGATACAATAGTAAGTAACAACATCATGATCTCCGTCTCCAGTCTGGGAGCGGATGGAACCACTGGATAAATAGATAAGAGTCATGTATTCAAAACTGATCTAAAGGGGTCAGCACAGTATGCCATTGGGAACACATAAGAGGCACTCAGCCTCCTTGAAAAACAGTCTACCAATCGACTGATACTTCCACAAACAAACCCCAGTTCTGCCTAAGCCAAGACCAGCCCACACCAGAACTCACTCACAGGGGTCAGCAAGAGCAGGTTTATTGTCAGGATGTGCCAATTCCTGACAGTCTTTGCACTTCAGTTTCTCAACTTGCCTTCTCCAATATTTGCTAACAAATCTGAACGTTGTTGGGGAATGTAATTGCAGAGCATATGGTCCCCATTAGTTAGGCAAACTCCACTGCCAAATTCGGCTCCAAGGAAGGAGTCTGCATAAAAGATGAAGTATTAGGAAAAGATCGACAGTGACAGAGAAAGCAAATAAAAGAGACGAGACAGTGAGTTACAAAAGAGCAGGCTCGGCATACGCGGCACAATGAATGTGGAACATATTTTTCTATTTGTTGAGAAAACAATATATGTGAATTTGTGCTAAAATCTCCCTGTAGCAAAAATCAAAGTAGACCATTCACCAGAATCAATGTTAACTGCTTTGCAATGTCAGATAAGATAGATTCTGCCTGGGAGAAAAACTGGGGGGAACAGAATAGACAGTGTGCAAAAGAAATAAAGCATGAACGATATCAAAATGTAAATACCAGCATAGGCACTATTTTAAATGTTAATGGACCGGGCCTTTGAGAGAAGAAGCAGAATCTCATGCTTACTAACCTTTCACAGCCAGAGAGTCTGAAAACGTAAGCTAAAAATCAGAGATAATAGGTCCCCCAAGACCTGGAAAAGATGGCTGGGCAAGGTGGGAGTGTGGGGCGTCACTGGGCAGAAGGCAGTTCCCCCGCCTAGTCCAGCCTCTGAAAATTGCAGGAGGAAGCAGGACAGAGTACCCGTGCCCAGATGCACCATAATAGCAGGGCCTATGCTTTCCAAAGATCGTGGGACTTTCACACCCACTGCCCAACTCATGCTCCTTGGCTTTTCTATCTGTTCTAGTTATTTCACCCGTACATACCTCATTTGACAGATTAAAAATTTTTTTATTTGTTTGTTTATTTATTATTTTTTAAATGATTATTTAAAACATGGGGCAGAGGCAGAGAGAGAGGAAGACACAGAATCCGAAGCAGGCTCCAGGCTCTGAGCTGTCAGCACAGAGCCCGATGTGGGGCTCGAACCCATGAACCTTGAGATCATGACCTGAGCCGAAATGGGACACTTAACCAACTGAGCCACCTTGCAAGATTTGTTTTTAAAACTATTTGCCTCAATCCAGTCTTTTCAAAAAGACTTTTGGTTGGAATCAACAATCTCTTTCTCAAGTACTTCTGTTTCTTCAGTTAGCATCCTATTGAATTACAATCCACTCTACAGGAACAAGTACAAATGTTTAAACATGCCTGGAGTTGCTGGTAAGCTCAGCTGGTGAAAGTACAAGGAGACAAGTGCAGTAAGGAGCAGACATAACATGTCAGTGTACCAGGGAAAGCAGTGAGCAGAGGGATGGAGAGCGTATCAGCTAGTTGATAAGCAGTGCTTGATTAAGAGAGCTCCTAACAGAAATAGCTGTAGATATCTTTCAACAAGGGATTTACTCATCCATTCAATGGAGTATTAGGTACCCAGTAAAAGAGATGAAGTGTGTGTGTGTGTGTGTGTGTGTGTAGGCAAATTATGTCTCTGAGGCCCAACGTGGCCCTACTGCCTGTATTGTAAATAAAGTTTTGTTCAATCACTGTTACATCCATTCATTATGTATCATCTGTAGCTGATTTCCTGCTGAAATGGCACAGATAAGCAATTATGACAGAAACTGGATGGTATGTAAAGCCTAAAATGTTTACTATCCTACCTTTTACAGAAAAAGTTTGCTGATTCCTGGCCTATGTTGCATACAATGGGAAAATATAATGCATATTAGGATCATACTTTTGTCAAATGAGTAGGTTATATTTAGCGTCATTAAAATTTGGGAGGAAATAGGGCAAACCATAGACATGATTGTCAAGGTAGGGCAGGAGCAGAGGGAAAAACTGACAGGACATATGAGAGATTTTTACTTTCACTTTACGTTTCTGTTTTGTTCAGGTTTGTTTAAACACACATAATTACATTAAGAAAAGTGCTTCAGATACTTCTTTTTAGGAAAAATGAATAAGTAAGGGCCTAAGGTCACAAAGGATATAAGTGGTTTTACCACAGTGGGAATGCAGTTGGCCTCACTCCAATAGACCATTCTAGGGCTCTGCATCTCACTGTTCCCTATTTGAAAGTGTCCCGTGTACAGCAGGCAAGCCTGAGACACAGGGACATTTTCTCTACTGCTGAGTTTGTTGCAAGTGCTGAGCTCGGGACCTGTCCAGCTAGCAAGCACGTGTCTTATAAGCCACTCAAACTGTTCTTCCTGTCACTTGCACACTCAGCACCAACACAGCGCCCTCTGCACACTGGCAGGAGGAACTGCAGGACCCAGCTGGTTAAGTCCAGCCCCAAGGCTGCCCTTTTCCTCAAGCCTCAATTGGGCAGCACCAGTCTGGACAGTGGGCTGCTTTTGTTTTGCACAGTCTTTTTTAATCAAGGCATCTTGCAAAGAAAGGATATGCCTTTCAAGGATCTTTCACCCCTCAGTTAATGCAAACGCATTATTAATGTTTTATTTATTAACATTATTATTAATGCAAAAATTAACGCATTAATTATAATAGAACACCCTGGTCTCTCTTAGTCACCCAGTTCCCTTCCTTACAGACAATCATACTTTATAGTTTCTTCTTTATCCTTCCAGAAATAATTTCTGTACATACGAGCATAATCTGAACACAGTATGCTTTAATTTATACATACACTTTATATATTTTTTGTATATCTTTTTAAAATCAGTATAACGTGTGGACTGTTTTTATCCATCCATCAATCTTTCTTTTTAAAATTGTTTTTTAATGTTTATTTTTGAGAGGGAGAGACACAGAGCATGAGTGGGGAGGGGCAGAGAGAGGGAGACACAGAATCCGAAGCAGGCTCCAGTCTCTGAGCTGTCAGCACAGAGCCCGACACGGGGCTCAAACTCACGAAGCACAAGATCATGACCTGAGCCAAAGTCAGACGCTCAACCAAGTGGGCCACCCAGGAACCCCCATCCATCAATCTTTCTAAGGGCTACATAGTATTCCATATAATGAGTATTTTATTTTGCCTTTCTCATACCCATGAACGTTTAGGTAGTTTTCAGCTTCTTTTATTTCCCCCAAGGCTTCAGTGAACATCCTGTGTGTATATCTTTGTGCACAGATATAATAGTATAGGATAAATTCCCAGAACTGGAATTGCTCTGTCATTTTTGAAAACGTTTTAACTGTATTTGATACTGCCAAACGATTCCCCAAAGAGGGTGTCTTAAAACATTCTACCACCCATCACTGAGTCCCTGGTTTTCCACACTCTCTTCAAGGTGGAACGTTCTATTAACCAGGATGCTTTGACTGCAAGTATTGCAATGCCCAGCTAAATGTGGCTGGGACAGTAGGTGGTTGTCACCTGATAAAATGAAAAGCCCAGGGGAGACTTAGTCACAGGATTGGTTGATGCAGGAACATGACATTTTACTGGGACTCTGGGTGTTTTCCCTTTTGTGCCTGTTCCTTCCATGTGCTGGCCACCCCCTGTGTTTGTGGTCACACAGTGGCTGCCATTCTTTTAAAAGTCACGTGCAGATGTAGCAATGTCCTGTGAAGAAAGGCCATTTTCTTTGATGGCACCCTTCCCATTAGAGAGGAAACCTTTTCTAGAGGCACCTTGCACACGGCCCTTCAGGTCCCGTCAGTCAGGATGGGATCCGGTGCCCACACCCAGAATGATAACCAGAAAAGAACTGATGATTAATGTGTTTGACTTAGACTTTCGTGGTCAGTCATGATTTATCCATGTTAGACTGGGGAGTGGGACCACCTAGTAATAAACCTCAACCTTTAAGCTCATCACTGTCTTTGTGGCATACCAATGTCTACAACAGTTTGTCTTTAAAAAAAATTGGGGAGGCACCTGTGTGGCTCAGTCAGTTAAGCGTCCGACTTTGGCTCGGGCCATGATTTCATGGTTTATGAGTTTGAGCCCCACGTCAGGCTCTGTGCTGACAGCTCAGAGCCTGGGATCTGTTTCCGATTCTATGTCTCCCTCTCTCTCTCTCTCTCTCTCTACCCTTTCCCACTCTCATTCTGTTTCTCTCTCAAAAATAAATAAACATTAAAAAAAATTTTTTTTTAAATTGTATAGCTTGTTTAGTTCATCAGTGGAATCTTTGGAATGATATACCAGTTAGTATTTATCAGAAATAAATACACCGTCTTTGTCTTTTGACAAATGGGTTTATGATGTTATACATGACATTTTATTTTTGATATGAATATTTTTAAATGATTTAGTTATTTACACAAATGTTTTAATGTATGCCTTTTGAATATTGTGTCAGTTAAAATACCTTCCCTAATCAGAGAATTACTTTTCATGCCTGGTATATCTTCTTCTGTTACTTTTTCTTTTTAATCCTTCTTACTTATTTATATTTTATTGCAATAAGAACACCTAAAATGAGATCTACCCTCTTAACAGAGTTTTAAGGGTATAATACAGTATTGTTAATGATAGGTACCCCTTTTTTATCCTTATTATTGGTAGTCTGTGTCTTGTTTTCAAGCCTCACCTTTTTTAAAAAATTCTTTTTAATGTTTATTTATTTTTGAGAGAGAGAGAGAGAAAGAGAGAGAGAGAGCATGAGTTGGGAAGGGGCAGAGAGAGAGAGGGAGACACAGAATCCAAAGGAGGCTCCAGATTCCAAGCTCGAACCCACAAGCAGTGAGATCCTGACCTTAGCCAAACTGAGCCAAAGTCCAACACTTAACCAACTGAGCCACCCAGGGGCCCCTAAGCATCACCTTTTTAACTGTCATTAGGAAGAGTCTATCGGTGATGAACTCTTTTAGTTTTTCCTTGTGTGAAGAGGTTTTTATTCTTCACTTAAACTTAAATGATAATTTAGTAAGGAATATAATTCTAGTGTAGTTTAAACAGCTTCAACCGTCTCATTGTCTTCCCTTCTCAGGTAATATCTGGAGACATACAGGATATTCTCTTTGTCTTTGGTGTTCTGTGATGTCACAATGAGTGGAATACTTCTGTTTCAAGGAAAATTTCAAGATTTTTAGGATAAAGTTAATCATACCTTTTTTAATATTGGGACAATCTAAAGAGATGTCTTTTTTATTTTCTTATTGGTCATTTGTGTCCTTTTTTTACTTTTTTTTAGATTAATATTATTAGTTTATTAGTTTTTCCAAAAAAATCCCCTTTTAGCCTGGAATAAGAAAAATGATCTCAAAAGGAAATTGTAAAATACAGAAAGAAGGGTGAACAAATAAAGTAGCAAATAAATCTAAGTGAGTAAATTTAAGGAAACAATTATTGAAAAAAAAAGGAAAGCAATATAAACTAGGAAAAAATAGATAAACAATATTAGAGGAATAGATATAGATTGGTGATCAGAGTTAAACCATCCAAAATTGTTTGAACTATTCAGAAGGGCAGAAGTATTCCTAGTACTTAGACATTAAGTTTAGTGTGCAGCAGTAAAATTTAAGAGTAGCCATTTAACAGAAGAAACAGTGTATAATTTTCAAATCAGCAAAAAAGAAAATGCAACAAAGAATATATCAATATGAAATAACCCAGAAAAGATTCATAAAAAATTAAAAAGGCAGCACAAAGTGGTAGGAGTAAGTCAAAATAGATGATAAATAGACACACAGTGAGCTGAACATTAGTTAAAACATTGTCAGTGGGAGGCAGCCTGGGTAACATTGGAATGCTGTACCTACCTGGGAAGTTTTCAACGGTTATTTATTTAAAAATATTTTCGAGGGGGTGCCTGAGTGGCTTAAGCATCCCACTTCAGCTCAGGTCATGATTTCATGGTTCATGAGTTCCAGCCCTGCATCGAGCTCTGTGCTGACAGCTCAGAGCCTGGAGCCTGCTTCTGATTCTGTGTGTGTGTGTCTCTCTCTCTGCCCCGTCCCCATGAGTCATGACTGACTCAGGCTCAGTCTCTCTCTTTCTCTCAAAAATAAATAAACAATAAAAAAGAAGGCATTGTCATCATATCTTCCCTTACATCTTTAAGGGTGGTTTGATTCAGTTCTTTGAAATTGTTTTAAGTTTATTTATTTATTTTGAGAGAGAGAGAGAGAGACAGAGAGCTGGGGAGGGGCAGAGAGAGAGAGGGAGAGAGGAGAATCCCAAGCAGGCTCTGCATTGTTAGTGCAGAACCTGATGTGGGGCTGAAACTCATGAATCCTGAGATCATGACCTGAGTCAAAATCAAGAGTCAGATGCTTAACCAACTGAGCCACCCAGGGGCCCAGTTCTTTGAATTTTTAATAGCTGCTTTGAAATCGTGGTCTGCTAAGTCTGACATCTTGGCCCTCTCACGGCTAGTTCTGTTGCATGTTTCACAGACTCCTATTCCTTTTCATGTCTCATAATTCTTGGTGAAAACTGAACATTTTAGATAATATATTGTAGCAACTCTGAGCACTAATTCTTCCTTCCAACATACCTTGCTTTAATTACTTTATATAATTTTATGTTTTATAAAGAAGCCAAAAGAAAGAAAAGCACAATAATTTTCAAAGTACTAACCTTATTAATACAGCCCCTACTTAACACTTCTTTGCTTGCTTGTTAATTCATTTACTGACTTGTATAGACTATTTTAATAGACTTTATTTCTCCCTGAAATGTGAAGCCTTTGATATCGCTCCTTAGGGGACTCAACCTAATAATGCATGTCACCCTGGGATTATGGCGATTTTAGCAGGGCTTTATGACTGTCTCTTTCTCTGTTTCTCTGTTACACTGTCTCTCTTGGTATCACACCCAGTTGTTTAGTCTTCATGAATTGCATACTAATTTCTCTATTGTTTTTCAATATATCCTAGGGCTTAAATTGTTCCATTGTTTGATCTAATGAAATAAAAGTCTTTGATAAGAGTAGTTTTTGAAGCAAGTTGTCCAGGCTTGTTTTAACCCTAGGGTGGCTCTACTTAGCCGTCTCTTCCCTGGTTCTTTGTAGTGATCCAGCTGGCCTACGGTTTAGCTGATGCTCTCATGCAGCTACCAGCCCTCTCTTAATTGTTTACCATCAGGAGTACTCTTAGTCTTGAACTTTCCCACATTCTGTTCCAAATAAACTAAGTTTTGTTGGGGAGAGATATGCAGTTAGCTCTCTGTTCTTCGACTGAGCGAAATTTCAAGGCCACTGCTGTGAAGCTAGGGGTGGAGACAGTGGCACGCTTCTCTTGAGTGACACTTTTGTCTTGTGAGCATGGTGCTAGATAAAGGCAGTAGCCCCTGGCACTTTTTTGCTTTCCAAGCATGGAACTTTTGCTTTCTAATCATGCTCAGTAAAGGTGATCAGAGCAATCAGTATTCTTTTTGGGGAAAGGCAGGGGCAGAGGAAGAGGGAGAGAGAGAATCTTAAGCATGCCCAGCATGAAGCCTAAAGCAGGGCTAAATCCCACAATTGTGAGATCATGACCTGAGCTGAAATCAAGACGCTTAATTGACTGAGCCACCCAGGTGCCCCAGAGCTATCAGTATTCTTGATCTAAAGTCTCTGCCCTACGAGTAAGACTTGGTTGAAGGAAGGGAGCTCTTACATCTTGGCCACACTCACCTGGAAATTGGTCTCTGCTATACGGAGGCAGAAGGGGGATGGCAAACACTGGTGGCTTGCTTTTCTTACAGAGATACAGTAGTCCTTCATTGAGAACTGACAGGAGAGGGAGCTTCATATTCTTGACCAAACCCAATCAGAGTATTGCTTCCATCAGGTTGAGCTGGGAAAGGGGAGGTGGGAGGGTCATGTCTCTGGTACCACAGATTCACACTGTTTTTACCAAGACTTTCTAGATGTTTTGGGATAAATGTTCTTCATTTACTGTATGTCTTAGAACATATGTCTGGAGACTTCAAATGGATGTTATTTTCATAATTTTTATCAGGTATAGTTATTTTACTCAGGAGAGGGTCTGCAAGTCTTCTCAGACCTCCACTTAGGGAACTTTTTCAGAAAGTTTTTTTCAAGACTCAAAAAGGTATAAACTATAAGAGAAATAAAAAATATATTTAACTGCACTAAAATTAAGAACTTCTCTTAACTAAAGAGAGTATAGCAACAATAAAAAGACAGGTTACTTATAGGGAGAATTTTTTGAAACAAATATAGCCAACAAAGAACAGGTATGCAAAATACATAAAGAATTTCCCAAAATCAATAAGAAAGACCACAGTCCAATGGAACAAAATGAACAAGAGATATGAATTGACAATTTATAGGAGAAGAAACCCAAATGGTAAAAACACTTATACAAACACTCAATCTAAGTAATCATTTAGGTAGTACAAATTCAAACCAGTGAGGTTTTACAGATTTATACCATTATGTACCCATCAGACTGATAAGAATTAAAATATCTTATGAAAAAGCCTCAATGCCTAGATTTTTGATTCCAAATACCATTTTCCACGAAAAGAAACCAGAGCTTCTTCAGGGGAGTAGATGATTCCAGGTCTGGAGAAAGATAAATACAAGATAATACATGGAATATCCTGTCAGAGTAGATGTCAAGGAAGATATCAAATTGTCAAAGGTACACAGGATCCAATTCAAGAAGGTTCCATCAGCCACAACTGAGAACTTTTGAGTATTATAAAGACAAGAAGCAGTATACGTTGAAACCCATCAAATAGCCTTGAATTCATGAACTTTTATACATTTTTATCATTAAAAATAGAAGATAATGCAAAAATGAATTTATTAATTGTCATTGAAGGATGGTTGTAAACCGAGTCATTTTTTCAAGAACTGATAAATAGTGAAGTGAGTCATCTTTGTCTGATCTTTACTATATGAACCCTATCACCAAATAAGTTAATAGTAGAGGAAGGAACACTTTTATCAGTATCCCAGCTAGTCAATTAAGAAAGAATGAGAGAATCCAAATGCCGTATTTTGCAACACCAAATGAATCAATGAATCTAGAGATTGAGCATCAACTGCTAAAATAAAACCAAGTGAGACAGCCAGACATTGTGGTGTAAAAATACAACATCGACCCTCCAATCTATAGATGAACTAGCAATTTACAGGAGCATGTCAAAAGGCATCATAGAGAGGCGAACAGCAAAATTTAGTCTACGGGAATTTGTACAAGACAAACCACTTAATTTCTTTTCTTAAAAATTTTTTTAATGTTTATTTTTGAGAGACAGAGACAGAGTGCGAGAGGGGGAGGGGCAGAGAGAGAGGGAGACACAGAACCTGAAGCAGGCTCCAGGCTCTGAGCTGTCAGCACAGAGTCAAACGCGGGGCTTGAACTCACAAACTGAGACCATGACCTGAGCCGAACTTGGATGCTTAACCAACTGGTCCACCCAGGCACCCCCAAACCAGTTAATTTCTTAATAAAATAAACACAGAAAAGGAAGTAAGAAAATGGAAATTAAATCTCTAGTCTAAAAAAGATATGAGACATATCGATCAATTGTGATATGCAGATTCCATTTGATACTGGTTAAAACGAACTGCTAAAATATTTTTGTGATGACTATGCCACTATTGGAAATGTACTATTAGGAAATATTTTTTAAGGTGCAGCAATGCTATTGTGGTTATTCTTTAAAATACTTTTTATAGTTTTAATGTAATAAATAATTACAGATTAAATGACAGTGATACCTTTGCCTGATGTTTGCTTTAAAATGATGTACGATAGGGGCACCTGGGTGGCTGGGTCGGTTAAGCGTCCGACTTCGGCTCGGGTCATGATCTCACGGTCCGTGGGTTCGAGCCCCGCGTCAGGCTCTGTGCTGACTGCTCAGAGCCTGGAGCCTGTTTCAGATTCTGTGTCTCCCTCTCTCTCTGCCCCTCCCTTGTTCATGCTCTGTCTCTCTCTGTCTCAAAAATAAATAAACGTTAAAAAAAATTTTTTTTTTAAATAAAATGATGTATGATAGAAAGGTGGTAGGTATAAGTACCAATGAAGTGAGATTGGCTTTGAGGTGATAACTCTTGGAACTGAATGATGCATACATAAGGTCTATTATACTCTTATGTCAATTTCTTATATGTTTGCAGTTCTCCATCAAAAAAAAAGGAAAAATTTTGACAACATAAAATTTTGGTAAGGATTTGGAGTAACTAGTACTCTTATAGACTGCTAGTAAGAGGGAGGAAATTGCGTGCTTTGGGGTAGGACTATCGTAATGTCTAGAATATCTGAAGATGTGCATAACCCACAACCAACCAATTCCTGCCCTGTATGTAGACTGTGCAGATACCCTCGCAGATGTATATGAGGATGCAGGCAAAATATTTTCGGAGCAGCACCTCTCTGCATGTGAAAAAAATTGGAAGCAACCTAGCTGTCCATCAACAGGAAAATAGACAGATTGCGGTATATTCATCAAATGTATTTCAATAGAGCAGTAAAAGTTAATGAGCTATAGCTACATAAATCAACTTTGATAACTCTCACAGACACAATCCTGAGGTGAAAAAAAGAAAAAGGAAAAAAGCCAATTTCAGAAGAACCCATATATTTTACATAAAGTTTGAAACATATTTAACAATGTTATACCCACATATCTATATAAGAATAATTGCAGATGATATAAAATAAAAATGAAATGCAAAAGAATGACAGGTGTCAAACTCTGGGTAGTCGGCATCTGTAGAGGAGGGCGTAATGTGTTTGGAAAAGGGTCTAAAATGGGCGTCAAGGGGTGTGTGGGTGGCTCAGTAGGTTAAGTGTCCAACTTCAGCTCAGGTCATGTTCTCATAGTTTGTGGATTCAAGCCCCACGTTGGGCTCTGTGCTGACAGCTCAGAGCCTGGAGCCTGTTTTGGATTCTGTGTCTCCTTCTCTCTCTCTCTCTCTGCTCTTCCCCCCTGCTCTCACACTGTCTCTCTCTCTCTCAAAAATAAATTAACATAAAAATGGGCATCAAATGTGTTGGTAATGAATTAACCAACATGCTTGGTCTTACACATTTTACACAAGTGCTTATTTCAGTATTTTTATATCATTTTGTAATGCTGAAGTTTCATAATTTTTAAATGTCAAAATGTATGAAGGAATAAGATAAAGGTTATGAGCATGGTGGAGTAGGAGTAGAGAAGAGGGAGCATAGAGCCAGCCTAGGCAGTGGGCAAGAAGCTCCATGGCAAGGTTAACCTCTATGGAAAGGGGATATTTGTGCCGAGTCTTACAGGATGGAAATGAAATGACCTCTTTCTCTTAAGACACAGAAACTGAAAGAATGTTCAAAGTAAGATGTGTCATTTTTGTTGTTGTTGGGCCTGCAGGCGAAATCAAGGAGGCTGACTTGTTTCTTTTTATTTTTCTTTTCTTTCATCCCTTCTTTCCTTCCTTCTCTCTTTCTTCCTTCCCTCTCCCTCTTCTCTCTCCCTCCTTCCTTTCTTTTTTCTTTCTCCTCTTTTTTCCTTCCTTCCTTCCTTTCCCCCTCTTTTCTTTCTTTCTTTCTTTCTCTTTCTCTTCCTTCTTTCCTTCCTTCCCTCTCTCTCTTTCTTTTTTTTTCTTTTGGCCAGGGAGATAAGAATGGTTTTTACTTTTTTAAAATGGCTACATTTTAAATGGTTATATAAGTAACTACATAATGTTTTCAGTGTGGTTTCTTGGTCCAAAAAACTTAAAATACGTTTTACCTTGCACTTGCAAAGAAAGATTGCTGATCCACGGAACATTAGATGTTTGTTTCATAGTAAGTTTGGTTGATCCTGGTTCAGAAACAGAAAAACACTTTTAGTTATAAAAATTCTTATGGCATCAAGGCAGTAAAGGCATTTTTATATTAATTGCAAAGGACAGAAATATAACTAAAACTCCTTTAAGCAAAGGGAGCAAATTATTGGCTTATGAGTCTGAAAGTCCAGGGTGATGGCTTCAGGTGCAGTGTGATTCAGGTGCTAACATGATATCATAAGAATTGTATCTCTGTTTCCCTAGACTCTTCTTTCCTCAGTGTTGACTTCATTCTCAGATTGAATGAAGCTGTCTCATTGTGAAGGAAAAGACGGGCAATAGCTGCTCCAGGCTTTTAATCGAGCAACTGTGCAACCTCTCATTCACGATTGTTTCAGGAGAATTCTGAGAGTACATTTTCCCTTTATTGGCTTGAATCAGTTGTCTACCCCTGAATCTGGGGGTGGGTATTTTGCCTCCTTGGAACATAGGACCCCAAAGTATTAAGAAAATGACAAGACTGTTCCACAGAAGAAAGGATGAATTCAGATGTTCCCTGAGCACTTAATTACAGACACTATTTCCCATTACTCCCACCTCTGCCTCAAGATCCCAAGGCCGATGTCAAACCAACTCTCCCTGCACTGTGGGTATAACATATCCTTCTATACTTTCTATTTAGTTCGCTCTCTTCTTGGGGTACCACATGTCTGGATTGCCTCTGTTTTGGTTTCAATGTACAGCTTGGAGTTGACAATTTCCATAATCTTGTAACTCTGACTTTTTTAGCTTAGTTCCTCAATAACACTTTTGAAAATTTAACTCTTTAGACTGTTCTTTTTCTATCCATAGTGGAAATTAGTGGAAATCATGGCACATACCACAACAATTAACTGACATTGGGAACCCCAAGACAAAAAAAATCCTTTGCCTTATGGCATTTTCAATATACAGTAGACCCTTGGATTGTGAGCAACTTGTTCTGCAACTTTTCTGCAAGATGAGCAAACATTTCTAGTAAGTTGTAACTTGATAAACGAACAACGCCTTACAATACAAGTAGTACGGGATGCCGAATGTCACATGATCACAACTGAGCCAATGGTTCTTCTCCCTCTCTCTTTCTCTCTCCCTCTCTTGCTGTAAGATTGTGGGTGATCATCTCCCATGCTCAGATGCTTGGTCTCAGGCTACAGGGTTTGCAGAAATCAGCAATTTTTCAGAATGTTGGAAGGTGCCCACAAGTGTATTTTTGTCACTTCAAAGTGCCTGTGGACAGTCCTTTGCTCTTCCATACAAGAGTAAGCTTAGGAATACTTTGCTTCATTCTAGGTCAGGCTGCCTGCAGATATAGATCCTTTCATCTGCTGCCTTCCTGTCAGTTACATTAAATATAGTATATGACAAGAGTTCATTAATACTGTACTGTAGTCAACATCCATCAGTGACAGTGAAAGTCGTCCTACACAATAACCCTCCTCTCTCTTGTCTCCCTTACACCATCCATGAAGATTTTTACTGTAATTAAAATGTCTTAGGATGCTAATGTACCTTTTGGCAATTTTACCAAAGCCTGATTGCCCACTTGGGGTAGGAATGGGAAAAAGAAAGAAAGGTGAAGAAGTAACAGTTCTACCATATTTACTGTGCAAAGCTGGTTAAAAGCACACTTCCTCAATTCTAGGTAACAGCCTCAGTTATTGTCATCAACACACCATCTAAATCACACGGTCATGCCAAGGAATCAGGCATGGGCAAAACTTACAGGTTCTGATAGTCTTCCTTAAAGCAGGATGTCTACCTAAATGATACATTTTGTGGAGGTGGAGGGAGAAGAAAAAGAAATGCATACAGATATGGTCTACCCAGATAAGTTCCTTAGACATCACATTTGGAAACAGAGTTGTAGAGATTTTAGAAAACTTTCCCATTTGAACTGAGCCAGACAAGAACCAGGGCTCCAGGACCAATCATTATGCAGCCAGCTCCAAAAAATGTCTGCCAGCAACCATCTCCCCAGCCCTGATACAGCCGACCAAGCCTCAGCCCATATCCCCCATGCTGTTGAGCACCTCCCAGGGGCATAGACCCACTTGTAGGTGGGCCACTACTCCATCACTGCCATTGGGACATCCAGTTCTACACATGCACGATTTTCTAACCAGAAGCTGGTCGTCCCTGTCCTGGCTCTAGGGGTCCCTAACGCAGGGAGTCCTATGTAACCACTTGATACTACTACCCTTCCAGAACAAGCACCGAGGGACAAGTCTCAGTGCAACCTCAGAAAGTCCAACTTCATTTCTCTAACTCGTGACTATGTACACACATCCTCTACCCACTTCTAATGCCAGGCACATCCTCCACAGAGCACAGCACAGCCAAAAAGGCAGCTGGGGGATCTCTGCAGCCAAACTGCCTGGGTATGAGTCTTCTTCGGCTAACTATTAGCTGTGTGGCCTCTGTTTCGTCCCTGTTCCTCACTTTCTCTGTTTGAAAAAATGGGGATGATCGCGATAGTACCTCCAGTCATTATTATAAAGACTGAGAGAGTTAATACTGGTAGCCGTGCTAAGACAATACTGTGCACATGGTGCTGTAAGTGATCAAAATCACTGCCCATCAAATGCTAGGTCTTCTTTGGACACAGCTGTTCAGTTTCTAAGAAGTTACATCTGCATTTCCAAAACCAGGAAAGGAAAACTGTCAAAAGTAATGACAGGCTGAGAAGGAGCTGAGCAAAAAGGAAACCCAGAAAGGACCAATCAAAAGCCTACGACCTCGCCAATCCCAGGACACAGGCTTTAACCCATGCTAGCTCCCACGAAGCCCGCATCTAAAACCTTGACCCCCACTCACAGAAACGGAGCCAGAGCCAACAGAGGAGGACACACAAGGCTCCAGCCAGCAAATCAACAAGCTGCTGTCCATTAAAAAAAGAGGAGAATAAAGAATGAAATCAGGCACAAGGCCCTAGTCGTAGCTACTGAGATGCTTCCTGGAGGAAGGTGGCTGACTTTTTATCAGATGTGTCACTCGGTGAAATAATTGCTGGCAATAATGGTGCAATAGCAGTCTGCTCAGAGTACTATTTATCCATGTCTGTTCTATCTTTCAACTTCAAAGCTCCCACTGCCTCACAGAGCACATCAAAATGACACCACTGTTGTTAATGACAGTGGTCTAACGCAATACACAGAAGTCAAGTGATTTCTCTAGATAGGCAAAAGAAAAAAAAAATCTCTCATAGAGCACCAAGGCTTGTGTGCACGCACATTCCGATGCTCCACTTTAATTCACAGGTGGGGGAGATGGAACTGGATTGCAGATTTATTCACCTTTTGGAAACACTAGAATCCCAGGAAGGCGAGGGGAGGGGAGGCATAAAACCAGTCAGGAGGTTATAGAAAGAAGATTATTTCTCTGGTTTTCCCGGTAATTTGTCCCCGTGTTGCTGATGACTGGGCCTCATTGTGATATCAGAAAAAGCATAGGATCGATTGTGAATGAGAAGAAAAAGCTTCCATTGTCTCTTAGTTCCTTTCCATGTCAGCAACCTACATGTAGCACCACACTTTTATCTGACCACCTCGTTCCACCTCTCCTGTCACATCCTGCAGGAAAGTGACATATAGACATCATGGCATCCTTAGATAAAGCTACCCATCAATTGTCTCCATCCTGGGATTATTTCCACCCTACCTGTGTGGTTAATGTAGTTTAATCAAATCAACTACAGTCTCAGACTCCTCAGTTTTATCTTCTTCTTGACCTTTTGCTTGTGTATGTTGCAAATTGCATGTATTCTGGATGAACACAGCCAACCCTTTTCATTGAATCTATCTCTAAGCTAACTACCAAGAGCACACACTGAGAATATAAGAACCATGGTGATGGGATACTTCACACACTTATAATTTCTAGGCTCACCTGACACTATATTTCTCCATAATCCATTTCCTTATATCCAGTCATTCTTTTCATATTTCTACAGCAGCCCTTCACGAAGTTCAGCATGCATGAGATCCAGTGGAAGGCCTTATAAAACATATTTCTGGCACCCATTTCAAGAGATTCTGGTTCACTTGATGTGAGTGGGGGGAGCCTAACAACTGGTAGTTCTAACAAGCTTCCAGGTGGCATTCATGATATGGGCCAATGGGTGTACTTTCAATAGCAGTGATATACAGCTCCTGGCATATAGTAAATTTTTATTTACATTATTGCTTTAAAAGACCTCAATCCTTTCCTTTCCTCACTTCAACAGACCTCTTCTCCATGGCAACAATAACAAAATTACTCTAAAATAAAAATTCTTTTTCACTTACTTTGTCCTTTCTGAAGTTATGTTCTTACTCAACTCTAACTCCTACCTTAATGTGCCAGAGAAAGTTGCAGCTTCACTGCCAGTTTCTTAGTAGACGGGACAATGGGATGTTTACAGATGAAGAGCTGAGTGTGGTCTTTAGCTGACTGACTCCATCATCTGTTCTCAGCAGTACAGGGAAATAAAAACACAAAAGGTTAGGGATCTCCTCCTGGCCAGACCCCCAAAGTCTGACACAGCTGACCATTTTTCTCTTGACTCTTGAAAATGGGAATGCACATGACAAATGGAATAGGTACCAAGAGCAAGGATCTTGGGGCCAGGCAGACCTAACCTCATATACAAGCTGCATCATGGCCTACCTACATGACCTTTGGAAGTTCCCTTAACATTTTCTCCTAAATACAATTTTACTGATGATTGTAGATACGAATCTTTGACCACAAATTCAGCAGTGCAAGGAATAGAACTTCCTTTATTTTTCTCCCATGCTTAGATCCCCCATTTGGCTAGGGGCAAATATTCAATGTCAGTCATTTCAAGGGTTTCCCTTTTGTTTTCCCTAGGTTCTTTCTTTGTCCCGTGGACTCGTACAGTTCTATGGGTTGAGGATTTCTGATCCTGGATTAGTCAGGCTGTACCCACACTGACATCTGCAAGATGTCTGCTCTCATCTGATCTTGTCTGTCTGTCCATGCAGGTTGCCCTGAGTCATGCCTCATTCCTGAACTCAAAGCCTCATCAAGCTCGTGTCTCTCCAAGCTAGTTTCATGCCCTTCATGAGTGCACAGGAGCCACTTCCCAGCTTTATTGGGCTGTAAGACATGTGATGGGGCTCTTTAATACCTTTCCCTACCTCCACACCACTCCCATCTTGAACCCTTCCACTGCCCTTGCATGCCGCTGAGACACGAGGAACTCTTTGAGGTTTCCTGTGGCCCATCCTGCTGGACACCCCTGCCTTCTCGCTTTCCGGAGCTCTAACTGTGAATCAGAGACACAACTCTCTTGGTTTTCAATTCTCTAAAGCTATTTATTTTTGAAAATTAAAGTTCTAGGCTCTTTAAAATCAGAAGGGTTTTTCTCTTACTTTCTTCTGTGATATTCATTCTATGAATTAACGGGCTCCACATTAAAAAGACTGATGGGTACAAAGAGAGACTGCAGGAAAAGTGTCAGTTAATATTTCAGAACATCTTAACCACATGTGTAAAGTGGGATGAGATTATTTTCAGGCTTCTCTGAGGACTAAATGCCATCACACAGGTTAAGTTCCTAGCTGTGTGTAATTTGAAACATACTAGATAAATATGAGTTCTCTTCCCTTAGTTCCTCCTATCTCCCTGTCTTTTCCTCACTGGCTTTTCTTCTCCTACCCCTTCCCTACCTTTGCTTTAAAATCTAGTGGGTTCTTAGTTGTTATGTCTTCAGCTCTCAAATCTTCCTCATTTTGATAATCCTCCTGAGCAGCCAGAGATAATCCTCATCTTGCCCAGAACTGCACATGGTGTAACCTCCCCACATTTCTCTTTCTTCCTGGATGGTCTAAGTCAGAAACAGCACAACGTTCACACCCCCGCTTAAAGGGGAAACCTGAGCACCAATCTCGATGTCTTCCTTCTGTGCCAACACCTCACACATCTAACCAGCTCTCAGTGAATGAGTGTTTCTCCATTCTGACCCTCCCATACATTCTCACAGCTACTGGCATAGCTGTGTTCCTCAACATCTCATACCTCACATCTTATGCTCTGAACTGGCCCCCCACTTTCTTGGTCCAGGCTACCCCTTGACAGAACTCTATTTCTGATACTCAGATGTCATTATCTCATCACACTCCCAAGCTTAAGTATTTACAATGGTGCATCATTCCCAACAGGTAATGGCAGCAAAAGGCCCAGGGTGTCCAGTGCCAACTTTCACATCCATCTTTACTCCTCTCTTCTTTCCTTTCTCTTCTGTCCTTCACACACTTTCCAAGTCAGTGCTCAGCAATGATCTTATAAAAGTAAACTTGGGGGATGACCAAACTGTGATGTGGCACAAGGACTTTATTACTGTTTAAAAAATTAGGTTTGGATATATGTAAAAATTGTATAAATATAAATAATTATTAAAATGTATATTGTGTAAACATAACTATATATACATAAGTTATTCATATCATATAGCATATATATTATGTATATGATATAATGTATATATACTAAATACATTATTGTTTTAAAAGACCTCAATCCTTTCTTTTCCCCCAAACTTGAACAGACAGACCTCTTCTACTTGGCAGCAGTAATAAAAATTACTATAAATACAAACTCTTTAACTTATTTTCTTGTAAGTTACTTTCTTATATACATAATAGATTATATGTAATATATTTAATATAATTAGATAATATATATGATACATATGATAACTTATATAGTAGTGAGTTTCTATAATAGTGTCAAAGCAGATTAAAAAAAGAATAAAGAAGGGTGCCTGGGTGGCTCAGTCGGTTAAGCGTCCAACTTCAGGTCAGGTCATGATCTCACAGTTTGTGGGTTTGAGTGTCACATCAGGCTCTGTGCTGACAGCTCAGAGCCTGGAACCTGCTTCAGATTCTGTTTCTCCCTCTCTCTTTGCCCTTCCCCTGCTCACACTCTGTCTGTCTCTCTCTCAAAAATAAATACACATTAACAAAAAGAAAGAAAGAAAGAAAATAAAAGAAAAAAGCTAACCTCAACATCCTATCCACATCACCATGGTGTTTATTGCAGAGTCCAGTACTTGGAATATAGCGGATCCTCAACAAACAGTTCCTGAGTAAATGGACATGCCCTTGGAGACTTTGTTGATGCTCTGCTCTCCTCTCTGCCTTCCTGGGAGCTCCTGATGGGTGGAGATCATATGACACCCTTCCTTAGGCAAACTACTGCTGGGAACA
This sequence comes from Panthera leo, assembly GCF_018350215.1. Classification (NCBI taxonomy): domain Eukaryota; kingdom Metazoa; phylum Chordata; class Mammalia; order Carnivora; family Felidae; genus Panthera; species Panthera leo. The sequence goes on along the minus strand of NC_056689.1, from coordinate 36,435,745 downwards.
CCCCTTTCCCACCTGAGCCACTGTGTTTTCCACCCCCACTCTCATTTTTCAAGCTCAGCTGAAATATCAACTCCTCTGTGAAGCCTTTGTTGGCAATGTGTATCATTGGACTGTTTTTGTGGACTTCTACACCATTTGGTGAGTGCAGTTTCCAAGTGCTTTAGCACTACGGATTCGTTGTTATATGTATTCTAACCTATTCTTACAGTGCAAAGTGAGCTCCTCAAAAAAGCCTATTTTCTTTTGATTCTAGCATCAGAATGCATAGCAGACACTAAATTCTTGTTTAGTTTAATTGGGTCAGGAACTTGAAGGCCAGAAGACTAAAATCTGTTAACCTAAGCAAACACATTGAGCAGGTGTGCCTGGACTTTATTGTTAAGCAACAACATGATGGTTTGCCTTTCTAGGATATTAGAATCATCTTTACCTAGTAGTACTTCCTTCCTCCTATTGGCTCACCTGCCCCAGACACAGGAAAAATCCAAGTCTTTGTTCCCCAAGAGACCGCAGTCTATTAATCCATGGATTGCTTGCCTCCAAAACTTCCAGCATTCCAATGAACAAATATGCATTTGAAAACTCTCTGTCCAAACCAAAACAATGTCATAGAGCAAGTAGCAGGACCATGAGGGGTTAGTCACCATGAGGGGTTAGACCTAGAAGGTCAGGGAAATCTTGTCCTTCTGGCACACAGAACTTTAGAACATAGTGGGATGCCCATTCTGCAACCCTTCCCAAGCATACCCATTTGGTTACAGTGTGTTATAGTTCTTGGGATACATCTGCTCCTTTTCCCAATGAATGGTAGAAACATATGGTCCGATTTTTTTAAGATAACACAATTCCCCACCTGTTTGCACAACGTCTCTGCAAAGACAAACTCTTGTCTTTGGCAAATTTCCTTCCTCTAGCTAGAGCTTGTCTTGCTGATTCACTATAAACCTTTGGTTTCCATTTATGTCCCTCCAGGAAAAAAAAAAGACACTCCAGAAATTTTGGAAATCAATTTTCAAGTTGTTTGCACTGACTCAACCGGAATGTTATTTCGCTCTAGCCCCCACAAGAACTCTATCCATGGTCCACCTGGTCTCTTTTCCCAAATGTGGAAGCTAATTATTGAAGCCACATCCCCCCGATTTAATATCTTTTAACGGACAGCTAAAAGCTTGGCCATCACGTCACGCCTGCCATAGTGTCAATCAGTTGGAGAAAAAAACCATTTTTATGTCAATCATGAAATCCTTGGGGATGTTGTAACCTGTTATGATGCATTACCCTTTGACCACTGTGACTCAAAATCTCTAGCATCAAAGAGCATGCGCCAGAAATAATTAGAAGCTAATATTAATTGTGCTCACATATGAATGAAGCATTTATCTCTGGGGTGTTTATACTGTCTGGACAAGAAGGCTGGAGAGTCCATCTTCCTGGTGCTATGATCAGTATTGCTATTAATCAGATGTAGTGGGTTGAGATTCAAAGCCACTGCCCTAACACTGCAGATATTTAACACCAAATGTGATTACTATTATCCTGTATTAATGTCCTGACACAAGAGTTAACAAGGCCAATAGAGCAAACTGACTAATTTTCAATGCCCCTAGCACCCTGTGGTGAAAGAGATAGATTTTTCAGGAAACAACCATTGTGGAAAACAGCAATATATAGGGCTAAGGCTGGCCTTACACATTTTAGTGGTTACAAAAATGTCTCCCCCCCACCCTTCGTGAGTTACAGCTCACTAAGGTACAACACTGAATCACCTTATCTCTCTCAGTAACTGTTCTGTTGTGCCTGGCTCAGGGGCATTCATCTGAATGACGCCGACCTCAAAACCGGAATTTGGGCTCTAAATCTTGAGCGTGTGATATTTTTCTTTATGGGCCAGATTTCAGAGAACCCCCCAAAAAGAGAGAGAAACACCAGCACACATCTGACTTGCACTTGTTCACAACTCATCTTGGCCATTGCAACATCCTGTCCTTAGAATGACCTTACAGAAAAGGAGAGCTAAAGGGAATAGCTACAAAAACGAGAATGGCTAAGGAGTAAATAAAACAACAGGAAGGCAGGCAGGGGCCGTGGTGCCCAGGCTGAACCGGAATAAAACAAATTCATTATACTGTAAATTGCTCACGCTATATGGGAGCCTATTATGAGGAGGTTGTGAGAACTGGAGGAGGGGTTGGCTTTCTACTATATTCAAGGCTGTTGATCACTCCAAAATCCCCAGAGACAAAGAAATCTGGCTCCTGATGGATTGCTCATGGTTGTAGAGGGTGAGTGGAGAGTAGGTAAGTTAAGACCCCAGATAACCCTATTTATGGCATGAAGAACATTACAAGTCTTTCTTCTGCATTTGGGCTGTGGATGCTTGCAGGTCATCTGCCATCCTGAGGGCCCAGGACAGGGTAGGCAGAGTATCTGAATGCTCAGTATATTTCTACTGACCTCGAGAGGATTGTCATGAAGTGTTAAAGCACTTCGCACGTAGTAAGCACTCGATAAATATCAGTGATTCAGTAGCTGCACAATCATCTCCTCCATTGAAGCTTCTGGCTCTACTGTGGATGTATAATCCAATTCCAAGATACACGAGCCTTCTCGTTCTCACGTCACTGCTTCTTTCATTCATTCATTCAATGAATATTGATAGAGCAGTCATTCTGTGCTAGACCCTATCAATCACATGCTCTGAAGGTCAGTACAGGCTTTGGCGTCAGAAGGACCTGGGTTCAAATTCTGGTTCTGTGATATTAAGTTCTTTCCTGTCTCTGAGCTGGTTTCCTCCCCTGCAAAGTGAGCTTAAAAGTAATGCTTCCTTTGGGTTATTTGTGAGCATTACAAGAGCTTGTGAGATATTTAGGACAGAGCTTAACACATGGTAAGCTCCATAAATGTAGTGTCTTAAAGGCCCTGGCTAAATCCAGGTGTCACTGTGACCCCCTCCCCGGTCTTACACAGCTCTTGTTAATTTTGTCTTCCCCTGAAGTCAATTAGTACTTGTTATTTGTTTTTGTCAAGTTTAGCTCTTGACTTTTAAGTTTACATGGTAGTCCTTCTTGGTTGGCCTATTATTTCATGAATCTCTACCTTTGGCGTTTCCCATGGGGAAATATAATATAATTGTGATATAATTAATATGATTATATTAACATTACACTAGCCATATATAATATTATATAATTAATATATAATGTTAATAGACCATAATTAAAATTAATATAATATAATTATATTGCAAAGGATCCCAGGTTGTGACCAAATTATGATCTGGGGACTGGGGCCAGATAAAGGTCAATGCAGGAAAAAGCTCACCTTCACACAGACTGGGGCTGAGGGAAAATTAATAGAATCCTTGAAGGGAAAAGCAGGATGGGGCTCAGAAAGGAGAGAGACTATGAGCACCTGATGACTATCCCAAAGAGTGGGGGGCACATTCTGTAGTGTGGGGACTCCCCTAAAGCATGGAGATTCTGCAGGGGGACGTTGGGGAGGACAGTGGTTCACAACACCTGGGTGAGGAAACAGAACATTTACCATATGAATTATTGCTAGGGGCCATCAGCAGTCATGTTTGCTCTATTTCTTCGTGTCTAATCTTTTTAAAAAATGTTTACTTATTTATTTTGAGAGACAGAGATGGAGATAGAGATAGAGATAGAGAGAATGCAAGTGGGGGAAGGGCAGAGAGAGAGGGAGAGAGAGAATTCCAAGCAGGCTCTGTGCTGTCAGTGGAGAGCCTGACGTGGGGCACTATCCCATGAATCCTGAGATCATGACCTCAGCCAAAATCAAGAGTCAGACGCTTAACTGACCGAGCCACCCAGGCTCCCCTTTTTAACTCTAATCTTTAACTTTAGTTTCATTGGCAGGAAGAGAGTGTCCTGAGCCCCTTGGCATATCTGGCTGTCTAGTCACAGGGTGGGATCCAATAACATAATGCTTAAAAACAGACTGAGAAATAGCAGAGAGATGAGAAAGAGACTGTTATGGCCTCTGAATTGTAGTATTCCTGCTATCTATCTATCTATCTATCTATCATTTATTTATTTATTTATTTATTTATTTATTTATTTATTTTACGTTTATTTATTTATTTTGAGAGTAGGGGAGGGGCAGAGAGAGGGAGAGGTAGAATCCCAAGCAGGCTCCACACTGTCTGATCATGACCTGAGCCAAAATCAAGAGTCAGACACTTAACGGACTGAGCCCCCAGGCTCCCCATTTTTCATAAAGAAATAGTTTCTGTGGCACCTGGGAGGCTCAGGCCATTAAGTGTCTGACTTCGGCTCAGGTCATGATCTCGCAGTTCGTGGGTTTGAGTCCCGCGTTGGGCTCTGTGCTGACAGCTCACAGCCTGTAGCCTGGTTGGGGTTCTGTGTCTCCCTCTCTCTACCCCTCCTGTTCATGCTCCCCTCCCCTGTTCATGCTCTGTCTCTCAAAATGAATAAATGTTTAAAAAAATTAAAAAAAAATAGTTTTGTCCTATAAAAATATGTCAAACTGATCAGGGAAAATGAAGAGTAGGATTATCTAGCGGAAGTGAGTCCTTTAGTTTGTGCATCAGTCTGCATCATGGTAGTCAGGCATCTTGTCACATGGTGCCCAATGTCTTCTCAGTGTCTGCAACCTGATCTACAACCACACCATGTACTTTATACTTTATTGATTTCCCAACTGATCACTTCATTTCTCATTTTCTTCTTTCAATTCTTTTTTTTTAAGTTTATTTATTTTGAGAGAGAGAGAGAGAGAGAGAGGAGAGACTCTGCTAGGGGAGAGGCAGAGAGAGAGGAAGAGAGAGAGAATCCCAAGCACTATCAGTGCAGAGCTGGACAAAGGGCTTGGGGCTCGTGAACCACGAGATCATGACCTGAGCTGAAATCAAACGTTGGACGCTCAGCCAACTGAACCACCCAATCGCCCCTTCTTGTTTCCGTTCTTACTATGTCCATATATTTTTCATGCATTTAATTTCTGGCAGCCACCTTGACATTTCTCAGGGTGATTCTGTTTCTCCACACCAGCTATGCAGTCCCAGATCTCCTTAGGAAACACTTTTCCAATTCAGTCCAGCCCCCAGTCTCTCCAGGCCTCATTCTCACACAGACGGCATGCCCACTGGGTTCACTTGGCCCTGGGTCCTATCGGATACTCACCATGCTTTAGAAAACACAGCCACTGCATAGAGATAAGTCCTTTAGACTCCACACCCTTCATTGTGTCTTCTGAAAGCCAGAGGTCTTCAACTCAGTGTCCATCCAAACATCAACCCACAAGTGCAGCCCATGGCACTGCATGGCTGCCTGGGATGTTCAATTCCTCAAATTTGAATATACAGAAAATGGAAAACAAACTTATATTCACAACAGTAGAAAGATGGTCAAATGTACTGTGGTATATGTGTTCAATGTGATGTTATGTGGACAATCTTATGAAAAAGTTTTAATGACATACGAAAAATATTTATGATTAAATCCTAGATGAAAAAAGTAAAACCCAATTATACAAAAGCTTTCTGATAAGTGATGAATAAAAGGTGAATTATTTGAGTTGTTACAGGTCTTTATGATTCTTCTGGTGACTTCTTTGTTTTTTTTAGTTTATTTATCTTGAGAGAGAGAAAGAGAGAGAGAGAGAGGTGGGAGGGGCAGAGAGAGAGAGAGAGAGAATCCCAAGCAAGATCCACACCATCAGCACAGAGCCCAGTGCAGAGCTTGAACCCACAAACCATGAGATCACAACCTGGGCCGAAACCAGGAATCGGATGTTTAACCAACTGAGCACACAGGTGCCCCTCTTCTGGTGATTTCTGATGCTTACAAGGTGGCTGCTATAACTTTAGCCATCAACTCAACATTATAGCAGCAACAAGGGGAGAGGAATAGGAAGAAAGGGTACTGCCTCAATCAACAAAGCAAAAACTTTCCTGGAAATCCCACCACACAGTTCTGCTTGTGCCCCATTAGCCAGCACTTTCCCCCATGACCAGGTCTATCTGAAAAGTAGAAAAGAAAAAGATGTTGAAAATGGGGATTACGTCAGCCAGTCAGCAAGTGCCCCAGGTGGTAAATGAAAAGTCTCCCTGTATACCTTCTGAGTTTGAAATAGTCTATCACAGCAACCGCTGAACTAAGGCCAGAGTATAAAGACAAATATTCTTTTGTTGTCCTTCCTTCCTTCCTTCCTTCCTTCCTTCATTCCCTCCCTTCTTTTTTCCTCCCATCTCCCTCTCTCCCCCTCCCTCCGTCCTCTCTTCCTTCCCTCTCTCCCTCCCTCCCTTCTTCCAAGCCTACATGGCAGGCACTTCTCCAGGCACTGGCATTACAACAGTGAATAAGATATACTTGGGCCTCACTCTCAGAAGCTTTACCATCTAGTCAGAAAAACATTTGCTTGTATTCTGGGTTTGCTTCTCCAACTACTAGGTAGATTACTGTGGGGATACATGGCAGGAACAACAAACTAGAGCGGAGTGTATGTACCTACATCAGAGAAGTCTGGGGTAAGAGGGAGCAACCCAGGCAGAAGGATTTGAATAGTGCAAGAGGGATTTTTAAATTCAGCATGGCTGAAACTGCAGAGCTGAGAACATTGTAGAAAGGAGGCAGTACAAAAGAACTGGCTGAAGTAAAAGCTGGAAAAGAACACAGAGGCCTTCTCAGGAGAGTGAAGAAGTTCAAACTTTCACGAGTGAGCATTGGGATGCTGCTTTCACAGGAATGCATGGACATTGTTTTTTAGAAGGACCTTGATGGCATCAGTGTAGAGCTTGGGGAGCACAACAATGGAGAAATGAGGGGGGCTGTGGCCATGGTCTAGGCAGAAGATCGTGACCTGGACCAGCAGAGTGGCAAAGTATGGAGAGAAGTGGAGAGAGTGTCTATGAAATCATATACCAGTAGAGGGAGAGAGATGTGTGTGGCCTCAACGTGACTTTACACTCAAGAAGTTTGTTCCCACCATCTTTGTGAAGGGTAGGAAAGTAAAAGTGACCTGCTAATCCAGCATGGTGATAGGTAATATAGATGTGAATATATACATGCCTATGTAATAGTATTTATTACCTGGTCCCAACTACACATGGCACAAGTCATATCAGAATTGTCTGCATTTGAGAAGTAAAAGAAAATACAACTTCAGAGGCTTACACAAACTTGGAACTATGTTTTTTACAGAGAGATGTAGTTGGTTTAAAGATGTTAGAGCAGATACCACTTTTGGAGTTGTCCTCATTATCACAAGATGGCTGCTATAGCTCCATCCATCATGCATTCAAGGCAATAGAAAGATTAAGTGGGAAAAGCTGTGCCAGCATTATGTGTCCTTATATCAGGAAAGGGAAATATTTTATGAAAGACTTTTCCAGGAAGACTTTTGTTTATTCCTCATGGGAACTGGCTACCACTAGCTGCATGAAAAACTGGTTGGCAAGTAATAGTCTTCAAGACTCCATGGGAAGAGGAAGAAAGGGAGAAGGGGACTGGGAATGGCTGTTCAGCAGCCAATCAACAGTGATTTGCCACAAATGCGTTATAAGCTTGGGTTATATTTGAGGGGGAAGGGGAAGTGGTGGAGACAAGCATGTATCAGAGGTCAGTCACAGTCATGAATTTTATGAAAGGTTTGCTGGGAAGCTACATTTAAGAAAATATATATGGTGACTATGATTCCCCCGACAGCACGACCAAGTGATTTGCAACATACTTGCATTTCATGTCCCTCGTTCCAAGTACTGTCACTCGCTTTCATGTCAGACACTTGAGTTGTTTCAAAATCACCAGCCTGGCCCACTTTTAAATTACACACACGTGCACACACACACAGACCCTTTAGGAGCCCCTGGTGTATGATGAGAAGTGTGCTTGCTCTTTTGATGGCTGTGGCATCAACACTATTGATTTGTTTGGGCTGGAACTCCAGGAGGATTAAAACTACCCTCTGCCCCAGGTCTCTTGACAAAGGTCTGAAGTCTAAATTCCTTTAAAGCAGTTTTATACCCCTGGTATCATTTGATTCTCATGGAAATCTTGCAAAGGAGGCTTTGCTCATCATTTTACAGAAAACTAACCCCCCTCCCCCCATGAGATGATTTGCTTATGATCCCCTAGCAGCATGTGAGGGTCAACAGCCCTGCTTTAAAGGAAGACTTTCTGGGTTCAAATCTTAAGCCCTTACAGTGCTTGATGACTCAAAAGAATTTCGGGGGAGTAGCAAAGCAGGGTCACTGAGGAATGAAGGAAGACCAGCATTAATAAGCTGAATTGTAATTGTAGTTTAGGAAAATCTGGAAAGATGTCCTGTTTATCTCTGTGCTAACAAAGCACCCCAGAACTTAGTCACATAAAACGCTCACTGTTTTATTTTGCTCATGGATTCTGGGGAGACCACAGTGGGAACGGATGATATCTAGAGCCTCAGAAAGGAAGAGTTGAAAAGTCTGTGAGTTACTCCAGGGCCAGAGGCTGGATTCATTTGAAGACTTTCACTCACATGTACAGTTCCTGCACTGGGATGACTCCAAGACTGGGCTCAAATGGGACTATCAACTTAAGAACCTATGCACGGCTTCTCCATGTGGCTTGGGCTTCTTCACAGCATGGCAACCTCGGGGTAATTTGACTTTTTTATATGGCGGCTCAGAGTTCTAAGAGATTGTGTTCCACAAGGGCAAAAGCTGAGTCACCATTTACAGTCTCACCTTGGAAGTCACATAGTGTCACTTTCATCAAGCTCTGTTGGTTGAAGCAGTCTCAAATCCACCTTGCCTCAAGAGGAGGAGATTGCTCTTGATGAGAAGCATGTCAGAGTATTTGCAGCCATCTTTTCAAACCAATGTAGAAACCAATCCATATCAGTTACTTTTATTTTGAGTTGAAATTGGGTAGGAGAAATGCATTATACTTTCTTCACAGAGCTTGTAATCTCTAAATGTACTTTTTTGGCTCTAATACGAACACTTACTAGCTGTGTGACCATAGGAAACTTACCTCGTTTCTCTGAATCCCACGTTCTGTAGGGATTTAAATGTCTTTAAAGGACATCTTTTAAAAGAAGTCTTTAAGAAGATTTCCATACCTTCAAAATACATATATTACCTCTCTGGGCTTTTGTGAGAAAAGAACGAGACAATGTATGCAAATGCTAACCAAAGACTTATTCCACATTTACTCGACACAGACATCTAGCAGTTTCTATGTGCCAAGCTCTGGTCTAAGTGTTTCACAAAGACTACCTAATTTAATCCTTATGTACCCCTATGACACAGACAGTTATTACTTTTGTTTGTATTTATTTACTTATTTGTTTGTTTATTTATTTATTTATTTAGAGAGGGAGAGTGAAGAAGGGGCAGAGAAAGAAGGAGAGAGAGAATCTCAAGCAGGATCTGCACGGTCAGCACAGAGCCTGACATGGGGCTTGAAACCATTAACCGTGAGTTCATGATCTGAGCCCAAATCAAGAGTCGTATGCTTAACCAACTGAATCACCCAGGCGGCCCATTATCTCTGTTTTAAGGGTGAGGAAAGTGAAGTGCAGACAGGGAGGGCAGTGACTTAGTTCATGGTCACAAGTCGTGTAAGTGGCCAACCAGGACTTGAACAAAGCAATCTGGCTCTAGAGTCCATATGTTGGACTCTAGACCACTCCAATGTTCTGCCTTTCAGGAGATAATATAGATGTTGAATATATACATGCATATATAATTTCTTGAGCATCCACAAGTAGTGTGCATCCAGGATTCTGATTTGTGCAAAGATCTGTTTATCTAGACCAGGGGTCTGCAAACTATGACTGTGGTTCAAATCCAGCCACTCCCATTCATTGTGTATTACCCAAGGCTGCTTTCACACTACAGTAGCAGAAATGAATAGTCGTGACAGAGACTACATGGCTTACAAAGCTGAATGTATTTGTTATCTGGCTCTTTATAAAAAGTTTGCCGACCCCTGCCGTAGACTTTACCTGCAACAACTCTTTATCCTGGATTTCTTGGAATATCGCATGTATTGAACTTTTGCCCTGATTAATTCCTTGATTTAACATGTGTTTATTGAGTGCCTACTATATGGCAGCCATTGTTGTAGATCCTCGAGACTCTTGGTCTCGAGACCAAGAGATATAATTTTTGACCCCAGATAGTGTATGTTCTGGTTGAGGGAGATGAAAAAAACAAAACAGTACACAAAAACCCAAATGATTGTAGACTGTAATGATTGCTAAAGAAGAAATAAATAGGATAACAAGTAAATCAAGTTAGAGAGTGGATTTATTAGATAGATAGATAGATAGATAGATAGATAGAAGGCATTTTAGTAGGGAACTCTATTATTGCAGCTAAAAGCATTCTAATAAGAAGACACATGCAGAGGAGAAAGTATGAAATAGTCATGTCTGAGAGAGGAATAGAAAGCTTTCTAGGAAATGTGGAAGAATGGCTTCTCGGTGCAGAACGTCCACCTCAGGATGTGACAGAGACTTGATAGTGAAGCTGACCAGCCCTCCGGTACGATTTTTCCCTCCTGCAACGTGAGGTAATGTGGATGCAGACATGGGGAAAGCAGATAGTGGGTTCAACAAAAGTTGAGGTTTTAGAGGATAGCAATGAATGGAAATAAGGTGAGAAACAAATGGATAAATTTAGCTTGAAGACAATTTTTGGGGTTTGAGCATTGTATTGAAGCTATGCATTTGAATGCTTTTAGATAGTGCACAATCCATCTGGTTCACCACATCCCTGCACCTTCTTGCTGAGTTGTGCTTTGCCAGTTTCGATCATTAACGTCTCCTCCTTGACCCTGTAAGCTTCTGAGATCGCAAGCACTGAATTGTAGTAGTGGGTGACAGTCTCTTAGCTGCATGAGGAGAGAATGGAAAGAAAACTAAAGGATTATGAAAGAGTGGTAGGATTAATTGGAGACTGAAGTTTTGATGAGGTCAGGTGAGAACTAAGGGACTATTAAAGTAAAAACTGGAGACATAGGAAGTTTTCTTAAGCATGAAATATTAGGATTCAAGAATCTGAAGGTAATAGACTAATGTTTGCAAGTTAGGGAATGCGACACTGGGAGGGGGTAGCTGAGGCATATCATAAAGTTGGTATCTTAAATCAGTGGGGCCAAGACGAACTTTTAATAAATGGCTCTGGGACAACTGGGTAGCCCATTCAATAAAGGTCAAATGAGATCCATACCTCACACCATACACAAGAATGTTTAATACACAGACTATTTATGTCAGAGATTTAGATCCAAAGAATTTCTATATTGTGCTAGCTTCTGTGTAAGACATAAGAGAATAAAACAAAATATACACATGAAGCACAGAAAACTTAGAAAGGGTAAGTCAGAATCTTGTAGACAACATAGAGAATAAGAATTCACTAGTCCTTACTGTTATTAATAATTAATTGAAAAAAATAAAAAATGGGGAGAAAGGAATTGTTTTTCCCCTCACAGTTGAATTCCAAGCAATGAACATAGAAGGAATGATGAACATAGAAAATCACCACAGTAATGATCATTTCAGGTAAGTATCATCGGTGGATGCTAAAGCTGGAGATGGGGACAAAGGCGGACTGACAAACAGGATTTTAATGCAGTCTTGAAGGAACTTGTCAGAAGATTCACAAAAAGAAAGAAAAAGTGAAATAACTGGGGAAAACATCACTTCAACAAAGTGATCAAAGTTAGTATTACCAGCTGTGGGACAAATGGACTGCTAAGAATTGGTCCAGAAGAGGTAAAACTTCTGAATTACACACTAGCAAGGACGCAACATCACTTCTGTGTGTGTGTGTTTTTGTCCCAAATGCATAACATCAAATGAATCAAAGGAATATCAGACAAACCCAAGTTGAAGGACAGTCTACAAAACAACTGACCAGGACTCTTTCAACCTGTCAAGTCATGAAAGGCGAAGATTGAGGAACTGTTTCAGATTAATGGCTATTAAGGAGAGATAATAATTAAGTGTAATGTGTGATACTGGGTTGTATCCTGGACCAGAAAATGGACATCGGTGGGCCACCTGATGACATTTTAATAAGCTCTGTAGATGGATAATAATATTATATGAACATTAATTTCTTGATTATGATAATTGTATCATTGACATTTTCAGAATCTGGGTAAAGTTTGTACAGGAATTCTTTAGTGGTTTTTTGCAACATTTTTATAAGCTTGAAATGATTTTGAAAGGAAAATTAAAAAAACAAACAAATCTGATCATCGAATTTCTGTTTTGTGTCTAGTATATGCTTATATGCATATGCTTATATATATGCATATATGCATATGTGCCATAACATTTTTTTCTTTTTCCTTATGTAATTATGCTAGAAACAGCCAGATGTGGTCACTGGTTCCTTCAGTGTTCTTGTGATATGTAGCAGTTAGAAAAAAGAAATGAAAAGTACCCTTTGTACATTCAGCTTTCCAAGCCAAATAGACTCGTCTTACCCTTTGTCCAGGGTAATTATTGGCCATTCGCTGATTTCTACTCCAATTTATTATTGAAATAAACGTTACTCCTAACTGGCACATCTTCTTTTTTTAAAAAAAAATGTTTAATGTTTATTCATTTTTGAGAGACAGAGTGTGAGGGGGGAGGGGCAGAGAGAGAGAGAGACAGACAGACAGACAGACAGAATCTGAAGCAGGCTCCAGGCTCTGAGCTGCTGGTATCTCTTCTTTTAATAACAATCTTACTGTCTGTTAGCCAGAAAGGAATTAGTAAAGGCTCAAGGTATCACCAAAAACTTTACTTAGTCTTTTTGCGGGGTGAACAAGTCAAACACAAGGTTCCCTTCAAAAGCATTTTTTCAGGACTCTGGGAGCGTCCTCTTGACCCCTTTATCTGGGTTAACGGGAGGGTCACAATTAACCAAAGTATATGGTCAGCAAATATTTCTTCTTGGACACAACAAATGTTTCTTCTTCTTTTGTTATCAGTGTTGCAAGAGACAAATTAACCAGCCTAAGGGCTGGACTGGAAATTCCAAAATGTATGTTTAAACAAAGTTTCACCTTCTTAAAGCACCTGAGTCCTCTTAGTACTGGCTTTGCCCCTCCTGGAACACTCCATCCCATCACTACAGCGTAATCAATAGTTGTGCTGCGTATAAAGTTATGTCTTACAGGATGTCAATATTAAGCTTTCAAGTGTTCATCTTTTATGATTTATTCATCAATAGTTCTACTAAATATATTTTATATTGGGCAAACAGTTATTTTTTACTGGAAGGGAAACTGACATTTCAAAGCTGACTACCTGCCACAAAGACACTGTCTTCTGGAATCAGGGTGATGTCTCGCCTACTTGGGCTGGCACTGACCGACCCAGCACTCATCCACAGAAGCTCTAAGACAGTTCCCCACTAACCCCCTTAAGGGTGAGTGTTTTTAAACCCTCCACGGCACCTAAGATTATCCTGAGCATTGAGTAAATGCTCACTAAACACTTCCAAATGGACTTCAGTATGAATCTATTGAGTAAATGCTCACTAAACACTTCCAAATGGACTTCAGTATGAATCTAACTGTCACCAAGTTTGTCATCAATTATTGAACTATTAATTGTTCAGTGGTTGTGCTTTTAAAATCAGTTGCCACATGGCAAACACTGACTTCAAGGTTTTCAAATTTTAAAGAAATTCATTCAGTCCTCAGACAAAACTGGAAAGGCAGATAAAGTTATCCCTTTTGCTGTAGATGAATAAGAATAGGTAGAGTAACATCTCCAAGTCACTTGGCTCAATAAGACTGGGAGGGCTGGTATTTGCAAGGAGGTAGAACACAAAAGTAGCACTCAATCTTCATGTATTGCATGCCAGCACCACCCACGGGTGAGTAGAACTTAGAATTTAGGAGCCCTTCCCAGTATGTCATGTACTGGACATAACTACAGGACATGTCATAACTACAGGACAGTAGTTAGAAGCAGCATGGGCTCTTAATCCACCCATTCAAATAATGCAGTTTTCTGAGGGCATTTTGTGCCTGAGTAACGATATGCGAAATTTGAAATTCTGCCTGAGGCACCAGGATACCTGTATTAGTTTCCTGTTGCTACAGTAACAACTTACCAGGGTCTGGAGACAGGGACGTATTTGCAGGGCAATTATTTAGCCTACAGCAATACCACAGGTATAAAACTTCAAAGTGAGGCGAGACACCAAAATGCAGATTTTCAAAGCGAAGAACAGGGCTTGTATCACCACTCTTGAAACCCCTCAGCTAATCTGAGGGCATAACATTGTCAAGAATGGATTATTAGAGGAGGATTTTTTAAATTTATTTTTATTTATGGATTTTGAGAGAGAGAGAGAGAGAGCGAGCAGGGGAGTGTCAGGCAGAGAGGGAGAAAGACAATTCCAAGCAGCAGGCTCTGTGCTGTCAACACAGAGCCCAACGTGGGGCTTGATATCAAAACTGTGAGATCGTGACCTGAGCCAAAATCAAGTGTCGGAGGCTTAACCTACATAACTGCCTGGGCACCCCTTAGAAGAGGATTTCTTTAGAGAAATCTTGACTCTGTATCCTTCCCAGGGGGAAAGGAGAGGATACACCTATATTGTCACTTTACATCTTATGGGAAGCCACCAGGAGAGCTGATATATATCTGCTGGAGTTTGACCCCTGTCAGACCATGTTTGGGAATCTCAGAGCAAGGGACTGTGGCTGCTGACCCAAGCAGCAGGGCTGAAGGAAATAGAGGTCTTCATTTAAAAATAATCTGGGATGCCTGGGTGGCTCAGTCAGTTGAGCGTCTGACTTCGGCTCAGGTCATGTTCTCATGGTTCATGAGTTTGAGCCCTGTGTAGGGCTCTGTGCTGACAGCTCAGCCTGCTTCGAATTCTGTGTCCCCCTCTGTCTCTGTCCCTCCCCTGCTTGTGCCCTGTCTCTCTAACTCTCTCAAGAACCAATAATAAACATTGAAAAAAATTTTTAATTATCTTGCACCCACCAAAATAGGGTATCAGGTGTTTCCTACAGACCAAAGGCAGGCCATAAAGGAGAAAGAGAATGAATTTGGGGCTATTTAAATATTCTGCGAATGGGGCTCCTGGGTGGCTCAGTTGGTTAAGTGTCTGATGCTTGGTTTTGGCTCAGGTCATGATCTCACAGTTTGTGAATCTGAGCTCTGCATTGGACTCTGTGCTGACAGCATGGAGCCTGCTTGGGATTCTTTGTCTCCCTCTCTCTCTGCCCCCTCCTCTGTGTGCTGTCTTTCTCTCTCAAAATAAATAAATAAACATTTTTTTTTTTTACAATTCTGCAATTGACAGATGGTATAACTACACATATTGTGTTGAGCATTTTGTAATGTATACAGTTGTCAAATCACTATGTTGTTTACCTGAACCTAATATAACACATATCATGTTAACTATACTTCAATTTAGTTTTTCAATTATAAATACATAAAAGGAAATAGATATCTCTTTAAAAAATTATCCTACATATATGTAAAATTCTTCCACTGAGTAGCACCTCGGGGGGTAAAGGATTCTAACAGACAGAGATCTATGAGGAGTTCTCCAACAAACTAAGGCTGGAGGAAGGTGTAGAGGAAGATGTACATGTCTCACACCGCAGGATTACAGTCAGGGGCCCAAAAAATATCTGTAAGAGAATCATCCCTTTAAACTCCACTCTACTTTACCTGTGAAGGAAGAGGAATCCTTGTTCAGAAAAAAGTTAGTATCAACTTGCATCGCTACGTTTTTATTATATATTTATAAAATAAATAAATTGTTAAAATAAATGGACATATAAGAAGACACTCAATACTATTAGATATACCAAATAAAACCATTATAAGAAACTGTTACATACCCACGAGAATGACCAAAATTAGAACTGATCATGTCAGGTGTTGGAGATGACGTAGAACAACAAAAATATCTAATATCTGGGAAAGCCCTAAAGGCTTGTGAGTGAGAGTCAGGCTGTACTTGCACAGGGGAAGGGTATTGGAAACCTTCCAGAAAGCAGGCCCCACTGAGATGAGAACAAAATATTTAGTAAGTTATTTGGAAATATCTTCTAAAACTAAAGCTCCACATACACTCCTCTCTACCCAATAGACATGAGAGCTTACATGTTTCAAAAGTCATGTACAAGAATAATCATAGCCACCATATTGCAAATCCCCCACCTGGAAGCAACCTCTTTGTCCATCAGAAACAGAATGGTAAATAACATGTGGCAAATTAAGACGATGGAATAACACACACAAGGGGGAAACACACAGTACTGATACACAGAATGGCACAGCATGGATGAGACTAGAGACATCATAAAGTGAATGTACAAAAGAGAACATAAAATGTTATTTCATTTATATGAAGTTCAAATACTGATCTGTAGAGACAGAAACGAGAATAACGGTTACCTCTAGGAACTAGTGACAGAGACAAAGTACAAACAATCCTTCTACAATTCTGAAATATTCTGTGTCTTAATCTTGGTGATTGCTTATTATATATGTGTAATAATTCATCAAATTGTAAACTTAAGATTTTTCCAGTTTTTTTGTATGTATTATATACCTCAATTAAAAAAAAAAAACTGAAGGGTTACCTAAATGGTTCAGTTGGTTAAGCATCTGACTTCAGCTCAGGTCATGATCTTACAGTTCATGAGTTCGAGCCCCGCATCAGGCTCTGCACTGGCAGGGTGGAGCCTGCTTGGGATTCTCACTTTCTTCTCTCTCTGCCCAGAGGTGCTTTCTCTCAAAATAAATTAAAAAAAAAAAAAAAGAAGAAGCTCTCTCTCTTTCTTTCCCTCTGTCCCCTCCCCTAAAAGAAATAAAAGATAGTTAAGAATGAACATAAGTTTGGAACTGGGCATTCCTGTCTTTAATACTTACTCGAGTTAGAGAAGAAATCACAAATAACTTACAACACACTTAGAAGCCAATAGGAATATTGCCTGTGAAAGCTTATAAATAAGCTGCAGCTAAAGTATTACTCAGAGGTCAATTTATGTGCATATGTGAAGATACGTTAAAATAAGAAGATACTGACTATAAGAAAGGTAATCATGCCACTTTGCAAAAAAAAAAAAAAAAGACAAAATAAAATAATGTCAAAGTTAAGTGAAATGAAAACCAAAATAAAATAAAACTAAAAAATTATTATGTTTATTTATTTTGAGAGAGAGAGAGAGAGACAGAATGTGAGTGGGGAGGGGCAGAGAGAGAGGGAGACACAGAATCCGAAGCAGGCTCCAGGCTCCGAGCTGTCAGCACAGAGCCAGATGCGGGGCTCGAACCTGTGAATGTGAGATCATGACCTGAGTCGAAGTCAACTCTCAACCAACTAAGCCACCCAGGCGCCCTAAAACCAAAATAAAATTAGATGCAGAAAATAAAATAAGAAACAAAGATGTGACAGTAAGCACAATACACTGTAAAGCTTTTTAGAAAACAGATCAATATAAGAGACAAATCTTAGATTACATAGATCGGGAAGAGAAAACAAAATAAACAGTATTAGGAAAGAAAAGAAGACTGAATTCTAGATACTCTGGAAGTAAGAAATCATTTAAAAGTGTGAGGAACAATGATGACAATAAATTTGAAAAATGTATATGAAATGGACAACACACAAGGAAATTATAGATTGCTACAATTGTCTTAAGAAAACTTGAAGACCAGAGTAAATCAATCAAAAATCGAACCAATCTTAAGACGCTTTCCTTCCCAAATGGCAACAGCAGAATAGTTTTATGGGAAATTTGCTATCTTTCAAGAAACGTATGTCTTATAAGTTGTTTCAGATACTAAAAGACGGACAAATGTCTTGCTCACTTTCTTAGGTTAGTATAATGGATGATATAATCAGACAAGGATAAATTAAAATAAAATTATAGGTTAAGGATAAAATTATTGGGTAATGTAATCAGACAAGGATAAAGAAAAAATAAACATAGATAATAAGAGTCCCATAGTATATAACATTATTAACTATATGTCAGTATTGTATTAAATGTATATAATATCAAATATTTATATTAAATACAGTAGTTTTGATATGTATTTGTATACATAAATCAATATATGTGGTATATATATTTTACTTATTTACTTACAAAATCTGTTAGTATAGCTTATTATGAAGAAAGTCCTACATAATCTACCCTATTACCATTGAATACATTAAGTATTATATTTAGGTATGAAATATGTAATATATACTGTCATATTTTATTAAATAGAATCAATACATAAATTAAGACATCTATGTAGCTGTATGTATACCCATATTAACCAAGTAAGGATAATTCTGTATCAGGAAATCCCTCCATGTAAATCATGAGATTATAAGTATAAAGAGAAGCAAATATGGTCATTTTAATAAATACTGAGAAGGAATTTAATGAAATTGGACACTCATTGTGGATTTTAAAAAAGGGAAAGATCTTATCAAGATGCAAAATGGAGTTATTCCTTCTGAAAATCTACTGAAAATATCTTGCTTCATGGTGAAACTTTAGAAACATTTAAAGTTAAAAGCAAATTTAGGGAGCACCTGGGTGGCTCAGTTAATTGAGCATCTGACTCTGGATTTCAGCTCAGGTCATGATCCCACGGCTGGTAGATTCAAGCCCCAAGTTGGGCTCTGCGCTGACAGTGCAGGACCTGTTTGGGATTCTCTCTCTTCTTTCTCTCTGCCCCTCCCTCTCTCTGTCTCTCAAAATAGATGAAAAAACATTGAAAAAAAAGCAAATTTAGAATTCTTGCTACCACAGCCTCTATTTAATATTTTATTGGAGTTCCTAACCAACACAATAAGAGAGAGAAAAAAAAAAAAAACAAAACAAAAAGAAAAGTGTAAGTATTGGAGAGAAAGGGGGAAACTCTGTTGTGAGAACATTATTTTCTACAATAAATAATCCAAAAGAATCTACAAAGTATTAGAAATAATAAGATTTTCGGGGGGCCTGGGTGGCTCAGTCAGTTAAGCGTTGACTCTCGATTTCAGCTCAAGTCATATCTCCTGGTTTGTGGGTTCCAGCCCCACTGTGGGCTCCCCGCTAACAATCAGTGTAGGGCCTGCTTGGGATTCTCTCTGTGCCCCTCCCCCATGTGTGTGCGCTCTGTCTGTCTCTTTCTCAAAAGTAAATACATAAACTTAAAAAAAAAGAAATAATAAGGTTGTTAGTAACATTTTTATATGCTGGCAATGGCCAATTAAAAGTACAATTTAAAAAATATAATTCTCACCAGCAACAAAACTTAGACCATCATAGAGAAAAAAGAATTAATTTTAGTGATGGACATGAAAAATACCTAAATCAATACAGAGATACGCTGCGTTTATTCTTTGGAAGTTTCAATATTCCTAAATTTTTCATATTCTTTAAATTTGTGTATAAATTACAGGCAATTTCAGTCAAAATGTGTGAGGGAAAACAACTTCTATTCATGCTGGAAAGCAGATGGCTAATAAAACGATCAAGAATGCTTGCTGTGAACCTGCTTTCAAGTGCCAAGACGGGCCAGGGTCAACAAATACTGCCTTGGATGGAAGCACTGAATTTGCTTGCCATGTGATGACATCTTCACGCATAAAGACAAGGTAGTGCGACAAGAATTTAGTGGTTTTTGGGTTTGGCAACATTCCCAATTGCACACTTTCTCAGATTCATTGGTTGATATGCCGATAACCACTTGACTTCTGTTAAATTTCTATATTTTTGGGTAAACAAATCAGGAAGTCACAGTGCCTAGGTATGGTTTCCCTTCCTAAAATAAAGCAAAATTGAAGCCACGATCTGTCATGGTACTTAACAGGATGGCTCTAAAATGTATATGAAAAGTAAAAAAGATAATAAAAATATAAAAGATAAAAAAAGATAAAAAGATAAAAGATTAGAAAGTCAATTTTAGAAATAAAATGGAGGGTTGTGCCTGGGTGGCTCAGTCGGTTGAGCATCCAACTCTTGATTTTGGCTCAGGTCATGATCCCAAGGTCGTGGGGTCGAGCCCCATGTTGGGCTTCGTGCTGAGAAGAGAAACTGCTTACATCTCTTTCTCTCCCCCTCTGCCCCTCTCCCCTGCTCATGCTCTCTCTCTAAAATAAAATATAAAGTAAAATAAAATAAAATAAAATAAAATAAAATAAAATAAAATAAGAGAGAACTGAATGAGGGGGAACACTGAAATAAAAAGATTTTCCATAGCAAAGGAAACCATCAATAAAATGTCAAGGAATCTACTAAGTGGGAGAAGATATTTGCAAATGATATAACCAATGAGGGGTTACTATCCAAATTTTATTTTCAAAAAACTTATACAACTTAACATAAAAAAAAAAATGAAAGAATGAGCAGAGAGCCTGAATAGATTATTTTTTCCCCAAAGACATCCAGATGGCCAGCAGACACTTGAAAACATGTTTAACATCAGTCATTATCAGGGAAATGCAAATCAAAACCACAATGAAAGATCACCTGAAACCTGTCAAAATGGCTAAAATCAAAACACAAGAAATAACAAGTGTTGGTGAGGATGTGGAGAAAAAGGAACTCTTGTACACTGTTGGTAGGAATGCAAATTGGTGCATAAACTATGGAAAACTGTGAAGGTTCTTCATAAAATTAGTAGAATTACCACATGATTCAGTAATTCTATTACCAGGTATGTATGAAAAAGAAAATGAAAATACTAATTCAAAAAGATATATCCACACCTATACATATTGCAGCATTATTTACAATAATTGGCAATAATAGTCAAGATATGGAAACAACCCAAGTATCCATCCATAGATGAGTGGACAAAGAAGGTATGGTATATATGTGCAGTGGAATATTACTCAGCTATAAAAAGAATGAAATCTTGCCATCTGCAACAATATGGATGGATCTAGACAGTATAATACTAAGTGAAATGAATCAGAGAAAGACAAATACCTTATGATTTCACTCATATGTGGAGCTTAAGAAACAAAGCAGACAAACAAAGAAAAAAAGAGACAAACAAAAAACAGACTGTCACAGAGGACAAACTGGGCTGCCAGAGGGGAGGCAGGTGAGGGGATGGGTAAGATAGATAAAGGGGATTAAAAAAATGAGGGCGAACTTGCCTACTAAATAATAAGTCTTATTAAAGTGCTAGTTGTTGGGGCATCTGGGTGGCACAGTCGATTGAGTGGCCAACTTCAGCTCAGGTCATGATCTCATGGTTCGGGAGTTCAAGCCCCTCATCAAGCTCACTGTTGTCAGCACAGAGCCCGCTTCGGATCCTCTGTCCTTCTCTCTCTCTCTGCTCCTCCCCTACTCTCTCTCTCTCTCTCTCTCTCTTTCAAAAATAAATAAACATTAAAAAAGTCCTAGTTGTTAAGGCACTACAATATTTGTGCATAGATCAAAAAATTAACAGTAGTTCAGAAGAGCCCAGCATCAGAGCCACAAATATACATAGGAACTCCATATGTGACAGGTGTCCCAATACAGATCAGTGGAGAAGGGACTCACTACTAAGTAAATGAGGTTGAGATAACTGGTTAGTCACATGGAAACAAAATCAGGTCCTTACCTCACACTTTATATTTTTTTTTCCCAGAAGAGTAAAATTGTGACAGTCAAAATTTTATTTTTATTTATTTATTTTTTTTAAAGTTCATTTATATATTTTGAGAGAGACAGAGAGTGAACACCAGCCAGGGAGGGACAGAGAGAGAGGGGGAGAGAGAATCTCAAGCAAGGTCCACACTATCAGCTCAAAGCCTGATGTGGGCCTTGATCTCACCAACTGCGAGATCATGACCTGAGCTGAAACCAAGAGTCAGAAACTCAACCGACTGAGCCACCCAGGGACCTTGAAAATAAAAATTTTTAAACTTTTAAGTAAAAGTACACGAAATCTTTATAGAATTGTGGAAGGTATCCTAAAAAAGACACAGAAAGCACAGATCATTAAAAAAAAAAGATTAGTTAAAATCTTCTGTTTCACCAAAGTCTCCATAAAAAGGTGGAAAGACAAGCCACAAACAAGAAGACACTCGCCACAAATACAACTGACAAAGTTTTAGAGTTCAGAATATATTCAGAATACACAAAGAATTCCTACACATCAGTAAGAAAACGCTACTCCACCCTGCTGATGTGACAAGCGGCAATTTAAAGAGGCACGAAGGTGACCAATGCCTATGAAAAGATAGGCAATCTCATGAATAATCAAGAAAATGCAAATGTTAAAATCGAGATATTCCGTGATCATCAGACTCAGAAGCTTAACAAAATGACGTGCTGGCAAGGAGTAAAGAAGTAACTCACGCACGCTGCTAGGGAGGTCAAATGAATTTAATGACTGACGGGTGTTTTGGCAATTCTCCTTGTAAGTACACTTACCAGATAAGCAGTTACATGTGTTTTCAAGGAGGTGTGTTGAAGAATAATCGCCGAAGCATTGTTTATGATAACAACAAATTGAAGATGTCCTAAAACTCCATCAGTTAGTAAATTAAAATAAACTTGGTATACCCTGCAATGGCACATTATTTAGCAGATGAAACGAATCAACTACAGCCAAATGTGATAAATTTGGATACACTGTAAATTGATATATTGTAAAAGCTTAGTTAAAAGACAGGTTACAGACGTATCCCTGTAATGAGATGCCATTAATATAAAATTTTAAAACGCATAAAACAATAGTGTGAATTTTATGGATACGTGCACATGCATTACAATTTTAAAAATATGCATGGGACAAGTATACAAAACTCGCTGATAGTGTAATCTCTTGGTTGGGAATGAGAGAGGCTAGGATTTGTGGGGGGGGGGAATCAAAGGAGTCTCAATTGTACCTGAAATGTTTTATTCCCTCAAAAAAGGCTTAAAAGATTTTGCAAAAACAGCAAAATGTTAAGGTTTGTCACATCTTGGTAGTAGGTACGTAAATGTTCATAAATTATATTATTATATTATTCTTTCTACTTTTCTGAATGTTTGAAATTTTCATAACAATAAAATATGAAAAAAGTGAATTGCAAAATTTAATACTCTGATCCACGTTTGCTGAAAAGTTTTAAAAATTGGCTCTATGTGTGTATGTGCACATGTGTGTATTATTAGTTTGCTAGGGCTTTCATAGCAAATCCCACAGACTGAGTGGCTTAAGTAACAGAATTTTTTTTTTCTTCACACTGTTCTGGAAGCTACAAGTCCAAGATCAAGATGTTGGCAGAGTTTTTCGTTCTGAGGCCTCTCTCCTAGGCTTGAAGATTGCCATCTGTTCCCTGTATTTTCATAGTCTTCCTCTCTGTGTGTCTGTGTTCTAATCTTCTCTTTTTATAAGAACACCAGCCATGTTGGATTTGAGCCCACTCTGATGACCTCATTTAACGTTACTTATCCCTTTAATAGCCCTTTCTTCAAATATGGTCACATTCTGAAATAACGGGGATTTGGGCTTCAACATACAAATTTAGGACGGATTCATTTCAGCCTAACAGTATGTGAGGGCACACAATATTTTCCATTGTGGTCCCAGTCCTGATGCACATGATTAGCTCAGGCTTGTCCTGCCTCCTTCTCTTGGGAAGCCAAGTCATACATACATAGGCATCTTCTTTGAGGATCCCATTTCCTTCCCCATCCATGTTACTCCCAAACACCTCTGTCTCGTAAGTGGGGACCTCCTTGGAATTTTAGAACCTTCGTGTTCTCCTTTGAAAGATTAGCATAACACTTCAGCCTGAACCTGACAAAAAAAACCAAAAAAAACAAAAAAAAACAAACTATGCCATGTGTACAGTATTGACAGAGATAGATCAGATCAGACTGCTGGTTCACTCTGTATTTTCTACTTTATGTGGGTCTCCCCGTAAGGTTGGGCTTGTTTTGTTTTGTTTGATTTTGGCTTGAGTTTTGGTTTCAGAGTTTATGCCTAACAAAAGGAAACAAGTAATCATTAGTGGCTAAGAAGTAAGAATCTAAACTTTGTAAACAAGCCCATTTTTTAAAAAAAGTCAAATCACAAAGGATTAAAAATGTTGCAAACAATCTTTCTTTGCATCTAACTACAAACTTTTCTGTTCTATTCCAACTCAGTATTATTGTTTTCTCATTCAGCATCCGTCCACACTGGAAATGAAAAAAATTCATGTCATTGACCTGAAGTGGTACAGACTCATTTACAGAATAAATACATTATTAGAGATGATGCCCGATGACATCTCCAAAAACTGATTTAAAAATTATGAACTTTGCCTGTGGTGCCTATGTCTTCCCTCAAGTGGATAAAACAGAGGTGGACTCATTTTTGGCAAAGCTTATTGTTGTATAGATTTGGAGAAAAACTCACGTCAGGTTATGGTCCTTGACATTGAACCGCTATGAAACAGATCAGCTCTGTGTACCATACTAGAGCAATTAAAAAGTTCTGACCTGCAGGAGGAAATTGGGTATGGGGGGAATTAGACTTGAGATTCCTGACCCCGTCTATTGAAAATCCACCTCATCAGCAATCATTTGCTTAGATGGGGTGCAAATCCCTATGACTATATTTAATGGCCTAAAGAAGACTGGGGGAAATGTAATATGCATTCATGCAACCATCCTCAGCTGTCTTCAGGATTATTAAGTACCCAGAACTGTAAACTCCTCCTTGTTTCTTTAAAAATTGTTTAAGCAGAAATGCCAGCATGTCAATAGCAGAGTAATATCCAAATCATATATTATTCCTTCCAAGAGGCTGGAGAAAGGCAATGTGCATCCCCCAATGAGGACAAGACTAATCACAGAGCTAGTGCCAGGCCCATGGAGATTTCCCCAGGGAGCTCATCATTTTATCACATGTCACGGCTTCTCTCGGTCTCAACATGCTCTCCGGAGAAGATGCCCTTCCCTGTACAGGCCCCGCCATTCCAGGGAAAGAGCTTCCTATAAAATCTAACTGGGACAGGGCTGGCTGGCTCAAAGGTCCATGGTACTAGCATACAAAGAAAACAGAGAGATGCAGAGGCCCTCTTCCAAATGAGGATGGTGGCTTGACTCATACTTAGCATCTAGACCAGCAACGGGTAATACACGGTGATTACTTGATTTGAGTACTTACATGAAACAGTGCTGGCTGCCAATAGCCTACATGTTATTCCTCCTGACACTGCTTTTGGTCTTCTTCATCCCTCCATATTCCTACCTATGATGGGCTTTGGAAGCATGAGCATGCTAGTGTGCATGTGCACACACACACACACACACACACACACACACATCTAGAAAGGAGGTTGTCAGTGCAGTATGAGTGTCTGCTTCTAAAATCCTGCTTACCCAGATGAAGGCACATAACTCTTATAATGCAAAATAAGATTTTGCCTTTCCCTACATGTGTATTGTTCAAGAAGGGTTAAGCCTGCCACTTGTCTATCATCTATAAAGCAAAATATCCTCACAGCTTTGCTCATTTTGACCTAGTCCTGTAAGTCCAGAGAACTGTGTTAATGTATCCATTCAGGACAGGTACTGTTAAACCTCATGATGGCAGAGAACATCAAGCTGTGCCAGGAGGCAAAGTATGGCCAAATCACAGTAGCATGTTGGTTGACCTGGCCCATGATCACCAGAAACCAAGAGCTTCCTCTAGTGACTCAGACCTCAGGCAGATAGAATGAGAGAGAATTGATCCATATGGAGCACAAAATTGGCCATAGGGTCAGAGAACTCTGAGTTCCCTGGCATCCCTAGGGGCATGGATGGAACTCTTCCTAGGTCTAACACACCACAGTTGTGACTCAGAGTTGCCTCGGTCTTGTTAGCAAAGCCAAAAGCAACAACAAAAAGTTAAATGTTCACTGAGTGACATTGAATTGACCTGACCAGAGATTAAAATGTTCTTTCTGTCCTTTATTGTCCCAAGTTACCCTGCACTCTCTCAGCCCATACCTCTGAGAGGGCCAAGATGGACGACAAGGTGCTGTTAAATATCTTGCTGACAATATATAGAAATGAAGAGATTGTCAGCAAAGACTCCTGTGAAGGTTACAGGGACGGCAGAGGGCAATTGTTTTCTGAAGTACGGTTGTCACTCTGTGTTAATAACTGCATCTGACCTTTTCCTGACAAAGGTTCTTTGCTGGGTTCCACATTGAACGGCCAGAATGATTTAAAATTTAAGCCCTGACAACAGGGGACAGTCCATTTGAGTGAGCAAAGCACTGCACTTTGTTTTCTCCAAAGCCTTTGCCTGTCATGGAAACTCTGCGAAAGGCAGAGAAGAAGGGTGAAAAATAATGACAGGGCCACTCCTTAGAGCATGTGCTTGGTAACTAAAGAGCTTCACACTTAAAAAATACAATTCAAGTACTTTTTAAAAATCAACTAAGGCACCATTTCTTCTTTTGCCTCAGGGATAAGTGACTAAGTGATCCCTTTCCACCACTAGACCTAGCCTAACCTCCCACCATAGACTCCCCCTCCATTAAAACCAATCTTTCTACTCAGCTTCAACTCTTTTTTTTTAATGTTTTTTAAAATTTATTTTTGAGAGAGACAGAGACAGAGACAGAGCATGAGCAAAGGAGGGGCAGAGAGAGAGACACACAGAATCTGAAGCAGGCTCGGGTTCTGAGCTGTCAACACACAGCCCAAAGCGGGGTTTGAACCCACAAACCACAAGATGAGGCGGAGTTGGACGCTTAACCGACTGAGCCACCCAGGCACCCCCAGCTTCAACTCTTAAATTGACGTCTTGGTCCAATTAGTGTTTCATGTGCCTCCTACCAGCTTTCCCACAGCCTCATGTGCACTGACAGCCCACTGTTCCCCAAGCTATTGGCACTAATCATGGGCTCTCTGCAGAGATTTATGATATGTTACCCTCAGCTGTTATTTCACTAGGATCTTCTTTTTCAGCATTAACCTATCAAGCTTGCCTCGCATCTAGAAGTAATAAAAATTAAATAGCAAAGTGTTGATTTAATACGGGGACCTATTAGTTGAAGATACTGTATTAGGTCCATGGGAAAAGCACAGAAGAGTCAACTGTGAATTTTATCCTCATGGTACTTCTGGTCCAGCTGTGCAGAGACACTCAGGGTTTGAGCTGATGGAAGTGGCCTTTGAAGGTTGAGGAGGTAGCTTCCAAACCAAGGTCAGCTGCAGTGTAAAGCCCAAGTTCAAGTGAGTCCTGATGCTGAAATTCCTTCAATTTACCTGTGGCTAAACTGAGGTCAAAAAGGCGAAATGATTTGCCATTGTCAAGGGTTAGCAGGTTTGGGATGGTATGTTTCTAGTAAGAACCAATAATAATGATGACACACGTTTCATGAGTACTTGCTAAGAGTAAGGCCCTGTGCTAGCAGCTTTCCATGCAGTCATTCAGACCATCTTCACCACAACCCAAGAGGATGGCCCTATTGTT
This sequence comes from Panthera leo, assembly GCF_018350215.1. Taxonomy (NCBI): domain Eukaryota; kingdom Metazoa; phylum Chordata; class Mammalia; order Carnivora; family Felidae; genus Panthera; species Panthera leo. The sequence goes on along the minus strand of NC_056689.1, from coordinate 36,408,361 downwards.
TTTCTCCATGGTGATCCAGGCAGAAACTGAGACATTAAGAGACTTTCCTGAGGTCACGGAGTTAGAGGGCTGGGGAACCAAACTGAGAACCCAGGGCTCTGCCACCATTGCCTGTGTACCTTTGGCCTTCTGTCTTTGATCTAACTTCCTTTCAAAAAGGAAGAAAATAATATACTAAATTGAAGTTAAGACTCCTTACCTGTGTGCATGATTTGTTTGCACTTTGTGAATCCTGACCCTGGTCTCTTCTGGTTCAGGGCTCCAGGTGTCGTTAAAAGCATTAGTCACAGACAGAATCATTTGCTAAAGGGCCTTGGTTCCCTCACTTGTAAAATGAGAGGGTCGGACCAGATAATCTCAGAGGCCCCTTCTGGTTCTTACAGTCTATGATTCTATGATTCCAAACAAAGATTGCCATCCTCAAAGCCTGTAAATTTCAACTCCTTTCACAAGCCCTAAAGAGGAAGGAAAGGAAAGAAGAATTGATCGCATGCTTGTGCAAATTTAAGTAATAGAGAACAGAGATGCTACCCTTGTGAATTCCTGGGCGATATGCATGACTTGGAAAAAGAAGAAAAGTATTTCATGCAATACCACAGGGCACCCTTAGCTCAGCCTTTCTTCCTGAAATAAAAATACAACTGAGTTTTTCAAGTTAGTTGGTTGATGTATCACCCTGTTCCCCCTCATCATTCTCGTATGATTCAACAAACATTAGAGAGAAATTTTTCTGCTTAAATTCCTTCCTGCAACAGAAGTAAATATCTTACTTTTATAAAATACATTTCTTAAAGATAAAATACAGTTCTACAATGCTGTTTCAGATAGATTTGCCATAAGTCAGATACCCCCGTTCAAATAATGGACTATGAACATAATCCATCTTAGGGAGTCAGGAAGTACAGAACTTGGTCTTATTAAGGTGCTCTGTTATGAGGCCCAGTCACTGATACAATGAATTGTTTTTCAACTGGGCTGTGGCTGCCACCATAAGTCTTCAGCTTGAATGAAAAGGCAATTAAGAAAGGAAGTTGGAACAAGAAACTCAAACCAAATACTCTTCTTTTTCCAGTGCTAACTTAATTAAAATGGTGTTTAAATGCCAGTTGGCTAAAACTAAATAAAAATGTGCAATTAAGGATACCGGTGAGACTATAGCTCAAAACCTCTGTCTCCTACTAGTGCCATTCGATTTTTATTTTTCTTTCTTGCAGAAATTTCTTCTAAGATGGAGTAAACTCTGCATGCGGGCAATGGAAAGGTTACATATTCCAATTCCCCACTTTAGAACCCTTAGCTATTCCAAAGTTGTTTGGCCTGAAGGACACAATATACTTTCAACCATTTTGTACAGGGGCCACGAGCCTGAGAGTGATCAAAACCCGCAGCCTAACATGCTTTCTTATGTGATCATCATGAGAAAAACCTTAGGCTCCTAAGAAGGCAAAAATTGTATTCCTTAAAGGACTGTATATAATCAATATATTGCTGTGTAACAGACGACTGCAAAACTTAGTAGCTTTAAAAAAATACAGAATGATCATCTCACAGTTTTCCTGGGGCAGGAATTTGGGCATGGCTTAGCTGAGTCATCGATTCGAGGGTCTGTCACAAGGTTACAATCAAGGTATAAGTGAAGGAGGAGCTGCTTGCTAGCTGACTCAGTAATTGTTGTCAGTCTTCAGTGCCTTGTGGGCTGTTAGTTGGATACCACCCTTAGATCTTTGCTACATGGCTTCTCTAGTACAGCACCATGTTTCATTAAGGTCAGCCAACCCTAGAGTCTACTAACAAGACAAAGTCACAATCTTTTGTAACCTAATCATGAATTGACATCATATCACCTTTCCATATTCTGTTGGTTACAAGTAAGTCATTAGGTGAGTCAGTACACACTCAAGGGGAGAAGGTGGCACAGGGTATGAACACCAGGACATGGGAAACATTGGGGGTCATTTTAGAAGTCAAGGACAGATGGGGTTCCAAGACTTGACCAATCTCCATATGATAATTAGAGGCAAGGTTTCATCAATTAGCATCCTTTCTAATTTTTACAGCAAAATCATCATTCTAGGAAAAGTATAGTCATGAGTTATAGGTGTCTCTCTCATTTCCACCACCAGTTATACATGTGTGGTCTTCATAGCTATTACTTGAAAATGGAATGTTTTCCTGTAATTAAAGTCACACTGTTAAATTATTGCTCTCAGAATTTACAACAGTAACTCTTATAGTTTAGTTATTGTTGATACCAATGTGACCTAAGTATATAAAACTGTTCGGAGTCTACAAATCCCTGTGGCAACTTGGCTGAATTTCTTATGGTCAATATGGCCAGGTAATTGTACCCAAGGTCTCTCTGTTGGGGTTCTCTGTTCCAAGCAATGGAAACTGACTCTGACTAGCTTAAGTTTAAGGTAATGGTTTGAGGGAGCAGGACTTTATTGGGAAAATGATGGAGGATAATAGACTAAAAGCAGAATAATTAGACCAGTGGAAGGAAAGGAGTCAAGGCCACTCCAGGGTTTGCAGCAGTCTCCATCTCTCTGGGACCTTTCTATATTAAGTTATGACACCAAATATCTCATATTCATGTATGTATCCTCTGATTAAACCAATATTTAGATTAATAAGAGAGAGATTCTGATGAGTTTCACTTGGATTATCATCCTACCCTTGCAGTGAAGGGGAAGGAGTCTTATGATTGGCAGACCCATCAGAACCACATGTGATGGGGGAGGAACATTTCCCTAAAAGAGGTGATGTTGAGTAAATTAAAATGATTGAATAGCTGGTTTCAGCCAACAGAGCTTGATGACAGTGACACTATGTGACTTCCAAGGTTAGACCGTAAAGGACTGGGACAACGGACATTTGTGGGAGAAAATCTAAGAATATGTTATCCACCCAAGTTTATTTATTTATAGTATTTTTGTGAGTCAAGTTAGGCTGCAGACAAGGTCAAGATTAGTCACATTAGTTTTGTTCCAAGAATGCCTTCATCAATCAGTGATACTTACTGTAATAGTACTTACTATTCCATTGGAATATATACCCTGTAAGGGAATCTTGGGTTTACATCACAAGTGCCTAGAATAGGGTGTGGCACATAGTTGACTCTCAATAAACACTGGCTAAGTAAATGCACTGAATATACATTGCTGGCAAAATTGTACACTGATACAAGTAAATGATATCTCCCATAGATGTTAATTTCTAAAGTCAATTTGTAAGGAGAGCCACGTGTTATAGAAATTACTGTGTGGCAGATATCATGGGGGCTTTGTAGGCTACATTGAACTTTGACATTTTAGACCATTTTTCTACATAGTAACTCCAACAGGGTTTTTTTCTTTCTGAAGTTTTCTTGGGTGACCACCATAAAAAGTGATTCCTTTGCATTTAGTGGCCATGATGTATAAAATGTGTATCACGAAGCATTTCATGACAGACCTCAGGAACCAAGAAGGGCTGAGCACCAGCAGGTTTATTTGTCCCACTTGTGCTCCATCCAAGATAGACACTTCCAATTATCCTGACTTTTTGGGAAGTGCCAATATCCTTAAAGGTGTTCACACCACTGGATCTGCTGTGACTACAACTTGGATGTTACCACAGGAAAATAATCAGAACTATGTAGTGACATATATTGCAGTGTTATTTTTAATAGCAAAATTCAAAGTCATTAAAATGTAGAAGAGTCAAAAAAAAAGGTTAAGTAAGCACGATATGTGTATATAATCAAATACTCTGCAACTTTATTTTTTTTAATTTTTTAGCATTTATTTATTTCTGAGAGACAGAGACAGAGAGTGAGCAGGGGAGGGGCAGAGAGAGAAGGAGACACAGAATCCAAAGCAGGCTCCAGGCTCTGAGCTGTCAGCACAGAGCCCAATGTGGGGCTTGAACCCATGAATCATGAGATCATGACCTGAGCCAAAGTCGGGCACTTAATCAACTGAGCCACCCAAGTGCCCCCGAATACTCTGCAACCTTAAACACACTTGCTTGTTGGTAGTAAACAGGTGTTTGGCAAGCTTGTTGCCACACCTATGATACCAGTGGGAAAGCTAATGTTAGCGATTTTCAGATCATTGTACAATGTCTAAGTGTCACATAATGTCTATGCTTGAAAGTTGACCTCTGGTTGTTTAGTCTTACTCTAGTTTAAGCGAGAGCCTTCTCTATACTGCTCTAAGGGGTCTTCCTAACTGAACCAACTCCAGTGGATGCTGTGATAGGAAGAATAAAGAACCCCCCCCCCAAAGATGTCCACCTTCTACTCCACAAGCCTGCAAATATGTTATTTTACATAGCAGAGAGGAATTAAGGTTGCAGATGGGATTGAGGTATTAATCAGCTGACCTTAAAATTGGGGAATTTTCTTGAGTTATTTGGGTGGGCCCACTGTAATCACAAAGTTCCTTAAAAGTGAAAGAGGAATGAGGCACCTGGGTGGCTTAGTTGGATAAGCGTCCGACTTCAGTTCAGGTCATGATCTCATGGTTCGTGGGTTTGAGCCCGCGATAGGCTCTGTGCTGACAGCTCAGAGCCTGGAGCCTGCTTCGGATTCTGTGTCTCCCTCTCCCCCTACCCCTCGCCCTCTCGCATCTGTCTCTCTTTCTCAAAAATAAATAAACATTAAAAAAGAAAGTGAAAGAGGAAAGTAGAAGAAGAGAGAGAGAGGGACATGACTGGAAGAGTGGTCAGAGGACATGGACATTGCTATGTTTGTAGATGGAGGAAAGGGCCCACAAACCAAGGAATACAGGCAGTTTCTAGAAGCTGGAAAAGATGAGGATAGAGCCTTCAAGCCTCCCGAGGAATATTGCCCTGCTGATACTGTGATATGAGCCCAAGGAGACCCATTTTGGACTTCTGATCTCCAAAACTCTAAGATAATAAATTTGTTTTGTGTCACTAAGTTTGTGGTATTTGGTTAGAGCAACTATGGAAAACTCATACAGATGGGTAGCTGGTCACTTCTCAAAATTACTTTCACATTTCAGATCTTGTAAGGCAATGTGGAGGAATGCACTAAATATTTATTGACCAGCATAAAACTGAAAGATAGACTTGGACATACATTTCTGATGTCCCACCTCAAATCTTAACATAAAGCCACATTCCAACTCATTGGAATTATATTCTATAACGGACCTTAGCATGCTGTCTTGCAATTATATGCTCCTTTGGCTGTCTCAGTTTGGATTAGTTCTCAAATGTGGTGGTAAAGAGTGTCTTGAATTCCTCTGCCTTCTTAAAATTTTCAGATGTGGATCCAGTGAGTAATTAAATTTCTTTGAATAGGTGAATAGACTATCATAATTGATGAAGTTGATGACCTGCTCAAAGTCTAACTCATGACCTATAGCCTGGGCTTCTCAGGAGGGATTTCATGAAAGAATGTTTTCCTCTTACACAGTTTACCAGCCTTGAATTGTTAGAGAGGAAATAAAGGAGTCATCAAGTTATATGGTGAGATATTAATCATTAGATTTCATAGTTGGTCACAGTATTTTATTTATTACCATTTTATGCATCAAGTGCAATATTCGGAAGCATATAGACAGTTACATATATTCAGGGGCTTATAACCTATGAAAAGTGGGTTTGGTTTCTCTGTGTCCTTTGTTTACTTGCATGAACCAAAAGATGCATTTCTAATTATGTCAGGACATCACCCAAAGATGAGGCTGTTGTTAAAAGATCACAAATTAAATGGCAAGAACCGAAGGCAACGCGGAGTTTTTTGAGAGCAATCTTACAGCTTGGAGAATTCATAAACCAAGTAAACCTTCTGACATAACTATAAAATGTGGTATAAACCCTAGAAAAAAATGGCCATCTTGAAAGGGTAACAGCACTTTTATGAGAATTCCAACCGCACCATGGCAACATCAACCCGTCAAAGCAAATGAAGGGTAGTAAAAGTAAAATTAAACATGATGAAGGGGACACCAGCTTGCTAACAGCTTTCCAAGCAGTAAAGCTTTCAAATGTTATCTCTTCATTGGTCTGTTCAATCACACATGCCTGCTACCAAGCTTTATCATATTATGTATCTTTCTCATCACAGCAGCCTGCCACGGGTTTGATGGACTTGTCTGTATGTTCACAAAGGAGGGAAAGAGAGCGCTCCCCTCCCCCCCACTGCAGCCCCTCCTTGTGCACCCTCATCCCTCTTCTGTAATTCTCTCCCACCGTCCTCTCTTGCCCTTGTTCTGGTGTCCAACATGAGTCTCCCCGGCATAACAAAGGTTGCCTTGCAGCTCTGAGCTTTGGGGACTAAATATAGATCAAAGCCCCATCCTACCCTCAGTCATCCAAAGGACAGATTCCAATGTGCATCTGACTTTGTCCTCTCTGTTTGCTTCCAAAAATCAGCATCCTTGTTTCCTCAAGGTTTTCCCCTCCCCTCCCAACTAATCCCTCTTCTCTACCCCTTCTCTAACCTCCCATGGGGAAAATTGTGAAGGCATTTTCTTGTGTTAACTAACAGACTAGCTAATCCCTTGGTCTGAATGCCTTAGCCCTGTTTGCAGGGACCCAGAAAACTCAAGGTTACATTTATTCTCTGACCTACACACCCACCAGGGAGTCAGGATAAATTCTAGCCTTTTCAGTGCTTTCAAACTTCTTCCCGACTCTATTTCCGTGTCCTAAACAAATAAGGTTCCCATTCATTGAGTGTGCGGTGTTGCACATGCCAAATTCCTCAGCCTGTGGACCATATGCATTATTCAACTGTATGGGAAAAAAGAAAAAAAAGCAAATGGCTAATCAGCCACTGGAGGCTTCCCATAGCCCACACAATGATGACGAGATTGAGGAAAAAATGAAAAAAACTGGGATACCAGGCTGTGGTGCTTACAAATAGTCAATAGGGGGTGGAAATGGAAAAGAGAAACCAAGGAAAGAAAGACAAAGTTGCCGCAGTCAAGAGTCTCATAAAATCGCGATGTTTTAGCCTGAGTTTACTGTCTGTTAGTGTTAGTAATTGAATTGCTTTCTCTACTGTGGGCTAGTATGTGAACCCACCTCCTTTTCCGATGATCAACATTCAAGTGTGTTCCCAGTTAAATCAGCCCTTTGATTCATTCATCCATTCAATGAACACTTATTGAGGCTTGACAGCTTGCAGAGAAGGACTTAGAATGGATACGAAGTCTAAGGAAGAGCAGTAGAACTTGTCCATGGGCGCTTAGGGAGAAGATTCCTAAATTTGCTTTGATGACTCCCACCGTCTCTCTCTTCCCATGTTTCTGTCCCTGTGTGCCCCAGATGGGTCCAGTGGCAGGCATTTGGTTGTCCTAGCCCTAACCTTTGCTGATTTTCCATCTCTTATTCTGTTCTTGTAGGATTAACATATCCTTCCCCATCTCCTGTCTATAATTGTTGCTCAAAGCACAAGCAAATAAATATTTGGGAAAATACTAAAAATATGAATGAAATCATGGTTACAAAAAGAGCCCAAGAGGATTCTGATAAGTTTAATCATGTTGTGTGATTGTGTGCATACACAAACACACACATTAGTGCATGCTTGTGAGCACACACACACACACTTAACTTTTGTTGCCTTATTCTTTACCTTAATCGATCCTAATGTAATCAAATCAATCAGACATTTCTACCAAAGTGTAAGAACTTATTTATGTGGTTTATGATGTCAAAGCCAACACACTGTACTTCTTGGAGGGTCCTGATATTTGGAGTTGAAAGCAGGATAGTGATCTTGATGAGCAGAGGGCTGCTTTTGTAACCACAGTCTGTTACCAATTTGCTCTGTGGCCATGGACAAGTCACATTTATTTGTTTGTTTGTTTGTTTGTTTGTTTAAAGAGAGAGTGCATGTGTGCACTCATGAGTGGAGGAGAGGGGCAGAGGGAGAGGGAGAGAGAGAGTCTTAAGCAGGGTCCACACCCAGCACAGAGCCCTACACTGGACTCAATCTTACGACCGGGAGATCATGACCTGGGCCAAAATCAAGAGTCATATGCTCACCCAGCTGAGCCACCCAGACACCCCAAGTCACTTTTATTTTAGCATATAGATAGAAACATAAAATTATAAATATAGATATGTATCTACCTCTATGTTTAGCACCAAATATATATAAATGCTTTATACTAGGTGCTTTAGTTTGCTCAAGTTTTGTATTACAGATTGGGTAGCCTAAACAACAGACTTTTCTTTCCTCCCAGTTGTGGAGGCTGGAAGTCCAAGAGCAAGGTGTCCACAGGGTTGTTTTCTTCCGAGGCCTCTTCTTTTCTTGCAGATGGCCATCTTCTGGATGTGTACACATATGGCCTTAGCTCTGTGTGTGCTCATCCCTGGTGTCTCCTCCTCTTTATTTTATGCTCTCATTTCAACTTAATCACCTTTTTAAAGACTTTATCTCAAAATATGCTTACATTCTGAGGAACTGGGGGTTGGTATTTCAATATAAGAATTTGGGAAGATACATGGAGCACTTGGGTGGCTCAGTTGGTTAAACGTGTCCAACTTTGGCTCAGGTCATGATCTCATGGTTTGTGAGTTTGAGCTCCACATTGGGCTCTTTGCTGACAGCTCAGAACATGGAGCCTGCTTCAGATTCTGTGTCTCCCTCTCCCTCTGCCCCTCCCTTGCTCTCTCTCTCTCTCTCTCTCTGTCTTTCTCAAGAATAAATAAACATTAAAATTTTTTTTAAAAAGAATTCAGGAAGGACAATTAAGCCCATATCACTAGGTTGGGACAACAAAAATAAGCAGGAAAAGTCCCTGCTTTTCAAGGATCTTGTCACTGAGACAGAAATAAAGTTGATTATATGGCAGTGTAAGAAGTGTAGCAACTGAGGCAGATCCTGCATATAGGGAAGGCATGTTGAGAAATTGGCAGGTCTGCTTGACAAAATCACAGAAAGCATCAGGAGGAAGATGGTATTTGTTCTGGATCTTGCAGTCTTAGTAAGAGTTCTCCAGGCCAATGGGGAAAGGACAAGGAAAGGAATGGGCATTTTAGTTATTTAGGGTTAACCTAGTGGCCCACGCAGGCCAGTGCTGTCTCATATTAAGGACTTTCTGTGACACTTGGGAGAAGAGAAATATGCCCAGCTGTCCTCAGTCAATTAGATTCCTAACTATTTAAATCTCATTTGAGTTCCATGTGAGCCATGGTGAGTTTTGTAGGCCTCTCTTCTGTGCAGTGCTGTCCTCGGTCCCTGAAGGATAGAAAAGATACTACCTCTGTCTGTTCACAATCTGAATAGGGAGAGCAGGTGAAGTTACCGGAATAACATCATAAAGAAATGCATGAATAAACCCCCAAATACTCACCTCTTCCCCTCTGGGCTTAAGTTCCCTCTTGGATAAAAAAGAATAATGTTACACTAAATCTTCTCTAAATTCTGCACAAGCAATCAAATGGACTATGACAGTGAAACTTGAATAATATATTAAAAGGAAAAAAATTCACAAACCTTCCTCATGTTAGCTTACATTATTAATATTATTTAAGAACATAGACTCAGGAGCCACAGTGCCTGTGTTTGAATCTCAGATCTGCCATTTACTGGTTATGTGACCTTGGCCAAATCACTGAACTTCTCTTTGCCTCATTCTCCTCATGTGTAAAATGGGGATAATAACAATACCTATATTCATGACATTGTTGTGAGAGTTAAAGGCATTAATATTTGCAAAACACATCAGGTGTTATGTGAGTGTTCAATGTAATTTTCTATAAATGTATAAACATGAAATCAGGAGTGAAATCCTTATGTATATAGCTCTTACTCAACTAGAAAACAAAGTGATTTGAAAACTATCTGCTATAAAGAAAATAATTTAAAGTTAAGTTGAAATAAAACGATTAAAACAAATAAAATTCAAATTTACAACATTACTCCAGTGTGATAATGTTTTTGCTGAAACTAAATCATAGCAGTTGTCATTAATTATAGAACGATTTAGCTTCAGATTTATTCCACAGTGAATATTTTTTTTTCCTGTGTTTTGACTTGATAATACTACTGCAGAGGAAGTCTGCATTTGCTTTTCAGAATTCTATGAATACCATCAAGACTTAGTTTGCTAGGTCAGGACAATCAGACCTCATTCTTTATCAGTACAGTCCTGGAATGCCCATTTTAGTGAAAGATAACGTCAGAGTACATTATTAGTGAAACCTGCATGAAATTGTTCCCTAAATCACAAAGTTGCACAAGTCAGAAACTTGGAGACCATTCATGATTTCAGCTTTTTCCTTCACCCCTTCACTGAGCAAGCTTGCCTCTAAAATATTCCCTGGCTCTGTCAATTTTTTAAACTTCCTCCTAAATGGATGGTCTCCTGAGAGGACGTATTCAGACCCATGGGGCTAGAGATCCTGGTTTGACTAACATAGTATCCCGTGTATGCTTATAATATCTTGAGGACTGTGTAAGAGGATTGTCTCCTGGGAACGCTGCTTATGAAAGAGGGGTACAGGGTTTCATACGTAAACCTATTAACAAACTGTAAATTAGTAATGTAGAGTTACCCATTGGTATGATGAAGTTCTCCATAAGTGAAGGTTTCAGAGCAATTGCCTACAGCTTTCTGAGTTCCAAATTCTAGGTTATAGCTGAACCTAACCTGGAAGCTCCTTTTTTCATGGTATCTTTCCAGCCTAAATCAATACATTTTGCCATTGATGAGATAAACCCTGTAAAGAGCTTTGCCTTTCAGCTGGATTGGGGTTGGGGCTCCAAAAGAAATGCCTTGCTGTACTGGTCTGTGGGCCACCGGACCTTAATCAAACCATGCGGACTCTACATTTAAAACACAGAATTACGGAACTCTGGCATGCATTAGAAATGACAACTTCGACCACCTTGTTCTAAATGTTGAGAAACCAATGCTGAACTTCCCAATGAGAACAAAACACGTGAAAACATCACACTTCTTTGAGCACCTGTATTGAATAGGAAGTGTAAGTGTGGAAAGGCTTTTTTTTTTTTTTTTCCCAGAAGCACTGTGGTCTGGTTAAAAGCACTCTTCGATGATCCCAGTGCTTCCATCATCTGGCTAAGTGACCTTGGCTCAAATCAAGTTACTTTCTTGATCCTTGGTTAATGCAGAGGTAGGTCTGACCTCTCTGTCCTCTCTGTGCTTAGGCTGCTCAGGCTAACAACTGCCCCAGCCTTTGTCACAGGCCATCACCGTGTTTTCATGCCTGTGCCCCTCTACTATCAATTACCCAAATAATGTGAATGCATGTCTTGCTGGCAGAGAGATCCTGTGGTCAAATCATTGTTGGAGTGCAGAGTTGAATAAACAGGTTTTCCTAGGACTTCTTAGAACATTTGATATACCCCATGTGCATTGAGAATCTCCACCAGGGGAATAAGCAGGAGGTTGAAATTCACACAATGTTTTTGAACTAGAAACTTTTGTTCAAAAAGTTTGGGACCTTTTTGGTGGGACCTCAAAAAATATGATTTACCTAGATTTCACTTCCCTATACACCATTAGAATATCTTCAGCTTTTTTTTTTTTACCCAAAACATAAAGCACTACACTGAGCATATGATAGATCATCCAACAAGTTTAATGAAAGGATGAGCAAAGGTACAAATTTTTCCCAGTTTCTTAATTTGCTCATCTATGATAATGTAGTTTAGATTACATGTTATTTCTCTTGATGGTTCTAAAGTGTTCAGAAGGAGGATTTGAAGGAACGTAAAACGTTAAACTGGCAATATTTTGTGTGCTTTGTGTTGCCATCAACCTTCCTACCACCAATACCAGTCTATTACTGTTATTAAGTGCTTCATAGAACATTGTTTCTTTTAACCCTTGCTCTGCGTGGGGTGTTAAATAGCCCATAAGCATTATTACTGTAATATCTATCACTTTTAAATAGAATCAGGTAGAATTAAATAGAATTTACCAAACACATGTGAATGGATCATTGGCTGGATTGATGCTTTCCTTGTTACCTACGTCTGAAAAAAAGGGGACTCATGTGTTTACATAAATGTTCACCTGCAGCCCTTATTCATGTGGCTACAGTTTTTGGAGTTATAATTATTCCTATAACTATAGCTATGTATATGACCATTATTACTACAGCTATCTGTATGTGTATATGTATGTTTTATACATATATGTATACATATATGCACACACATGTACGTGTATATATGTGTGTGTGCTATATATGACATAGATATTGTATATACATACATAATAGCATATATAATTTATTGAGCAACTAGTATGTGCCAGGTATTGAGCAACTTTACTATACAAAGGGACAGGCATTTTACATATATTGTCCTTATCCTCATAGTAACTCTTCAGAAGCTGTCATTATTCCTGTTCTAGGAAGAGGAAGCTAAGGCCTCGAAATGTTAGAGATAACTTCCCGGAAGTGTGGGAACCCTGTGCCTTAATTCTCTGAAAGAATCCTCAAGCAGTACTTGCTCAGCCTAAAACAAACTAGCTCGTATCTCGCATTTATACCGCTTACCGTGATGAGTTATGACCCATGCCCAGAACAAGAATAGCCCCATCCTGAATGGAGGGCAGAGAGTAGCCGCAGCAGAGTACTATCCGGAGCCTAATAACGTATCACTGTAACCCAAGACCATCCAGGTCCCAGAGGAAAGGCAGTTTGCCTCCAGTCACAGTGAACATTTACATGATGCCATCACATGGTTGGCATTATTCTCAGTTTTTTACTCCACTCTCAATCCTCATAGCAACTGTATGTGGGCTACAGTTATTTAAACCATTTTGCAGATAAGGTAAAAGGCCTGGAGAGTTGGAGTAATTTGCCCGTGGTCACAGAGCTAGTAAGTGGCCAGCTGAGACTTGAACTCAGGCAAAGCTAATTTAGCTGCCGGGTGCTTCGCTCCCACACCAGTGACAGTGGTGTCATCGCACCTATGGCCTCCTTAAATCCTGTGCCACCTCGGTTGCCAAGTCCTAATCAATCCAAGATTCCTTCTAACCATGTTATCTTGTCATCCTTACCTTGTGATGTTTCATTACCATAACTGTCTCCCCAGTGAGTTTAAGCTGGTTCTCCCATCTGTGCGTCCACAAACCCCCACTGAAGTGGATGGGCCACAGGCATTCAGCTGCTCTCCCTTGCAGTCCAATTTTACTCCTCCCCACTGCTCAAACTACTCCTGGAGTTTTGCCTTCTGATGCAAGGTTTACAAGGGAGTCATCATCACACAATTACTCTCAACCATGCAGCGTTGACAATGCAATCATCTGTCAGCAAATGAGCTGAGCCATTCCTGCGTGAGGCTGTCTGGACCACACTTGGCAAAATCAGGTTATTACCTTCATGCCTTCTAACCAAATGCAAACAATAGAGCTCTCCATTACCCAGAATGGGAGCACAGTGTTCTTTGGCTTTCCTGCCCACGTACTGAGACTCAGATAGGAGCCACAAAGGTAGGGGAAAATCTCTCAAGACAAAATGCCTTTGTCCCATCTCTTTAACTAAAAAGAGTTGAACGTGTTTTGTAGAAAGCTCTTGGAAACTGATTATAATACTCCCTGTGCGTCTTTTCACTGAGGAGTGTGTTCCCTGTGTTCCCTGGAAGGTTTGTTTCTGGAGAGCCAAAATTTACTCATTTTATCTAGCTGGTGGAAAAGGGTAAAGGACATTCAGACAGGGCACAAAGCTGTCCAGGTCATGACGCGGACCAGGTAAGGCGGGCCCTCCATCTCATCTCTACCCCCCTCAACAATGTTTTATGAAAGTTTTCCAGCATACAGAAAAGTTTAAAGCAATTTACAGTGAACCACCAACCCACCCCTACTTAGATTTTATTATACTTGTTTTATGCCATATCTATCCAGTTATCCACCTTATAGTAAAGTACATATTAAAGTAAGTTGCAGACTTTGATACTTGTCACTCCAAATACTTCAGCACACATATCATTAATTAAATTTAAAATCTATTTACATTTCTCTCTTACTCTTGAGAAGTACCATATAATGTGGAAATCTTAAGTGGACCCTTTACTGAGTTTGGTCATATGCATTTACCTGTGTAACCCAAATCCCTGTTAAGACATAGAATATGACCATTGTTCCAGAAAGTTTCCTCATGCCAATCCCAGTCAGTCCTCAACCCCACCTCCCCAGAAGCAACTACTGTTATGATTTTCTTCCCTACCATAGATTAGTTTGTGCACTGTAGAGTACCAGATGTATGGAATCATACCATCAGTACTCTTTAAAAAATTTTTTTTTAGTGTTTATTTATTTTTGAGAGACAGACATAGAGCACAAGTGGGGTATGGGTGGGGAGAGGGAGGGAGACACAGAATCCAAAGCAGGGTCCAGGCTCTGAGTTGTCAGCACAGAGCCTGACGTGGGGATTGAACTCACGAACCACGAGTTCATGACCTAAGCCGAAGTCGGATGCTTAACTGACTGAGCCACCCAGGCGCCCCACCATCAGTACTCTTTTGTGTAAATTTCCTCCCTCAGCATGTTTTTGAAATTCTCCCATGTTGTGTGTACTAGTAATTCTCTCCTTTTTATTGCTGAGTAATATCCCCTGTGTATGGATATACCACAGTTTGCTTATCCATTCACCTCCTGATGAACACCTGTGCTATTTCCAGATTTTGGCTACCATGAATAAAGCTGCTGTGAATGTCTGTATACAAGTCTTTGTGTGCACTATGTTTTCATTTCTCTCGGGTAAATATGTTGGAGTAGAATTGCCGGTGATAGGCTAGGGTATGTTTAGTTTTATAAGCAATTACAAACCTTTTTTTTTTCCAAAGTAGTTATCTTGGGTTACACTCTGGCCAAGAATGTTTGAAAGCTCCGTTTGCTCTAGATCCTCACCGACATTGGGCATTGTCAGTCTCTTTAACTGTAATCATTCTGGTGGTGCTGTACTTACATCAGTGAGGTTTTCATTTACGTTTGCAAAATGACTAATGATGTTGAGTACTTTTTCACATGCTTATGGCTGTACATATATCTTCTTCTGTGAAATGTCTATGCAAATCTTTTGTACATTTTTTTTTAAAGGGAGGGCCTCGTCAAACCTTGGGCGTTATTCCAGGGAGACAAATCTACAGCCTTGTGCATGTGCATGTGCATGCATTAGGAAGCCCCAATGCATCCCTGCTCCTCCACCTCCTGTCCAGGCTCAAAAGAAGCTGCAGAGATAATTTTTGAATAAATGTTGCTTGCCCTCCTCATTTGCTGGGTGCTGCCA
This sequence comes from Panthera leo, assembly GCF_018350215.1. Taxonomy (NCBI): domain Eukaryota; kingdom Metazoa; phylum Chordata; class Mammalia; order Carnivora; family Felidae; genus Panthera; species Panthera leo. The sequence continues at coordinate 36,393,130 of NC_056689.1, read as the reverse complement.
CCAGGCAACAGGAATTGACGGCTTGTTAGCAAAGCCTGGCCCCTTTGTGAGATGTTTTCAGAATGATTGATTTACAATAAAGTGGTTCCTGGTGGGTGCATGCAGGTGGAACTGATGCGGATCGATTCCAGTGGCGCTAACTAATCAGCTGTTTAAACTGGCAGGGAGAATGCTCAGTGACAGACACAGCGCGGCCATCATTTTCCCCCTAAGATTACAAACTAACTTGTTGGGGTTTGCTGGGGTGAGTGACAACCTGGAGCCCAGCCTCAGAGGAGGGGAGGGTGGCTGTGCCTTCAGGGAGGCCTCTTTGGGATCTGCCTTTATAGGCTGGAGGAAAAGAGGTCTTATCCAAGAAAAGCGTGGGGATTTTCATCCTCATTGAAATTCATCTCTACTCCCTAGTGTGGGGACCAGCTGAATTTCTAAAAGCGTCCACTCTTGTTCCTCTTTTCTTTTCTCTGTGAACTGTTTGCTTGACCCAGTGGCAGATCTCTTTCCCTTCCTTTCTTCCACTTTTTGTCCCCTCTTCTCCTGAAGAAAACTCAACATCCCCCAAACCCAAGCTTTTTGGGGTTAAGGAGGACCATTATTTTGTCTGTTTGCTTTTCAGACTCTTCGCTGTATAGCAGGATTACATTGTGGTATCCCTTAAACAATAAGGTATTTGCTTTTACTATATTAATTACAACAATTGATCTGAAAATTGGGAGCTTTTAGGTAGAAGAGACCAGGTGAGGGTGTGGAGGTCCGTGAAAACAAAATGCGAGAGCTGGTGTAACTTTGGCCCAGTCACGGCACCAATGGGAAGGTCTCGCCGATCTCCAGACTCTAGGACCAGTCTTGGCCTCTTGCCCACAAAAGCTTTCCACACGTTATCTGATCCTTGTGATACCTTCATGTGACACACAGGAACCACCTTCCTTATGAGAAAGCGGAAATTTAAAGGCCTCCTCAAGCAGATGCTGGAAGGGGTGAAATCTGACCTCAAATGCAGGTTTTGGGTTTTAGTATTTCCAAATACAGCTCTGGAAGCCTGAATGAGCAGGCTAAATAACATGTGTACCTTATGAAGCGTCTGGAAAGGCCTTCCAATGTAAGAGGATGAATCTGTTAACACACTCCAAATTAACACTTCAAAAGGATTTGTTTCTTCGGAACTTGATACTGTTATTCTAAAGTGCCACCGGAGGAGTAACCAGGTGAGAGCTGGAACAGGCTGTAACCAGATATTAAAACTTAGTGTGAATCTCCAGTAATTAAATCCGTGTGGCCCCAGGGATAAACAAACAGACAAATGAATAGGTGACTTCGTAACAGACTCTAGTGTTTGAAAAGGCAAAATATGACAAAGGAGTTATCCAAAACTTGTAGAGAGGGAAGGCAAGAGTAATCAACAAACAGTTAGTGGGGGGGGGGGGGGGGGGGGGGACGTATATTTACATCCTTAACAGACGACATGCTCCAAAATAAATACCAAATAGTTCATGATTTAAATGTAGAAATCCAAATCATGAAAGTCTTCAAAACATTTAGGTGATTCTTTAAGTCTTTGGATCAAAAAAGTATCTGTAAGCAGAAAAGCATAGGAAAAACCATGAATGAAGATATTCATGAATTTAATGCATGCAAATGAAGTTCTGTGTATCTACAAAATAATATAAAGATTAAAACCCAGCAACGAACTAGGAGGAATATTTGTAAAAATTATGGTGAAACACCAATACCACTTAATATCTAAAATTTTGTTCAAATCGGTAAGAAAAACAGGAATCTCAATGGACACATTGACGTCAAAGACTGAAGACAGAATTTATATGGAGGAAATAAAAATATTAAATTGCCTTGTTTTCATAAGTTCACCAGTCAACAAAAGATTAAAAATGAGATAATGGGATATTTTTCATATCTCAAAGTAGCAAAGATGAAAATATGATAATACTTAATGCTATCAATAATATGATAAAAGAGAGACTCTCATACATTTATGGATGATAGTTAAACTGGACAACTCTTCTGGTCTACATACCAATATGTTGTCCCATATGACCTCTCCCCTATTATCTTACATTGCTTTCTCCTTTGCCTCTCTGTTCCAGATTAAGGGGATTTTTTTTTTCCAATTGTCATCATGAAGATTTTCTATATGCCTAGAAAGCTCCCACACTTCCCCTCTCTTCCCTCTCTCTCACTGCCTCCTCCTGCCTTTCATTCCCTGCCTTTCCCCACTTCCCCTGCTCCTTATCCTCCCTCTCCTCCATTTTCCTTGTTCCTCCCCTTCTTCCATATTTATCTCTCTTCCCTGCCTTCCTTTCTCTTCCTCCTCCCCTTCGTCTCCATCTGCTCCTAGATTTACTCATCCCAGAAATCTCAGATCAAACATTACTTACTCAATACAGTCTTCTTATTCTCCCTGAAAGGGTCACATTATCTGGTTATTTGGTCTCATAACAGTTTTTAACTATCCCTTATAACACTGATCACAACTGGAATTTACATGTTTGTGATTGTTTGGTTACTACCTTTCTCCCTCCCAGGGTTATATGAACTGTGTCACCTTTAGTCACCAGTGTCTAGCAAGGTGCCAGAAAACAAGAGAGTTGATAAATATTTGTTGGATGTTTTACCTGCTGACTTCCTGAAAGACCACTAGAAGAAACTGAATCCTAAGCAAAGCTAACTTTATTAAGCTTACAGCAGCAGGAGGAACCTTAGGGTCTTGGTCATGTCTCAGAAGAGGGCGGTCATGGGTAGAGATCCATGGGTAGAAATCTATAGTTTGGGGATCTGGGCTCAAGTGGTTTAAGGCAGGTGTTTAGTGTGAAGAGCTGATCTAGAATGGCCAAAGTATGATGTAATAGTTTAAGACTGGTAATACAGCAAGATAAGGATCTTTAAGAAAGTCTTCTAAGTAAAAATAGTTTGATATGTGAGTGCTTGCCCCCATGAACAACCTATTGTTTTGACAAGAGTGTCTCTTTATCCAGATGAACAAATTAATTATTCATATAACTTAGCTTTCAAACTATTTCTAAAGCTAAAAGTGGAGGCTTTTTTTTTTAAATTGGTCTATAGCCTTATCTTAATGAGCAACAACTTCCAAGAAGAAAAAGTAAAATCATATTGATACACTTGGCCTCAGTTCTCAGTCTTGAGAGTTAAGCTATATGGCTGTCAGAGGTCTCAGTGCTGAGATGAATAAACAGAATGCTGTTCTGGCAATATATATTAAGGACCTGCAAAATGTTTTTGCAATATGTCCTAGTAGCTCCTTGCTAAGAGTCTATCATTAAAAATAAAAATCAGGGACACAAAGTTTTATGTACAGGGTTTGGAGTGTCTCTTTGGGATTGGGGCAGCTGTTAAGAAGCAAGATGACCCAGCCCTTGGGAGAAAAGAAGGGCTTGAACTTGTAAAGGAGGAAGAAGTGGAGGTGAAGTGAAAGATTGCCAAGGATTTCTCAATGTTGCTTTTGATCCATTTATGGAAACCACATTCAATATCTACTGAGGGATTCTCCTTTTCTCTGTCCAAAACTGGCCACATGTTTTTAAGAACCACTCACAGATGACTCAAGCTCCAGGAATGCCTATAATTAAAGCTTGTCTTTAAGTTTCTATAGTTAATCAGTGAGTTGTAGACATGTTTATCTTAGCTCATGTCTGAGTAACAATTACCTGATGAGACTCCATGAAAATGCTACACATTTTGTGGTGACAAGGCCAACATTTTTTTGAATATCTGGAGCTCTTCCTCTCACTCTTCTTTATCATAACAGTGCATATAATGTGCAAAATAAACTCACATTTCCCTTGGCCTTTTTGGCCGAAGGAAATGTTTTGGGACTGAAATCTGAGGTGCCTGGTGCACGGCAGTGGAGACCCTAGATAGTTAGCAAGATTGTAGGACAGTGACTTGTGGTTCTATCTGAGAGCTTAGCTCCTCAATGGCTGGGTTTATATCCCAAGGTAAGAATAAGATATCTATTAATAGAAGTGCTAGATGATAGAAGAGAGAGTCATTTGGTTTTCCCAAATGAAAGACATGGCAAACTACACTTCTGACATATTTTTGATCAAAATTACAAGCTGCTTTATGAGTACTGAGGAGGAAAAGCAGTTCCCATCAGGACTTCAGATGAGGTTATTAAAAAAAAAATCATGACAGATAAACCGCCATTTCCTGTTTTTGATATTGCTTGCAGATCAAGCATATGTACACATTTTTTATGGCATTTGGCCACGTCCTCAAAATATTTTTGTGAACAAATAAGTGGTTGACATACTCAGGAAGGTGGCTAGTACTTGGCTGAAGGATTGCATCTAAAGTGTATGAATCAATATACTAGTTTTAACCTGCATTAATATATTCATTTCAACTTGTGGATATTCAGAATAACTATGAACCACCAGAGGTCAGTCACAGTGCAATAAAAGCTTATATTATGTAGTGCTAACACCATGATGGACCAAGGTCGTATTCAGGGTTAATTAAAACTCTGTCCTGCAACAGAAAAATCAGTAAATGCTTACTCTCTCACAATCTTTTAAAAAATCATGAAATTGAATGTTTTAGTGGTGATGACATATACATATTTTTGTCTGAGTTACCTGAAGTCAACAGCTTTTGCGTCAAAATATACGGCTTCATTGAGTTATCTAAACAGAGTGCAGAGTTTCTTATTTTGATAGTACACATCAGTGTCAAGTTTAGATTGTTAGCTTCAACAATAAACTCAAAAAACTTCAGTAATTGAAGGAAGAAGATGAGGTGGAGCTAATTATGAAATAATTAGTCAAAGTCTATGGAAATATGAAATATATGAATATTGTATCACTTTATCTCATTAAAAGAGTCATTCACCTCGCATACATCATTGTGTCCATATCACTTCAATTACCACCTAGACCATGTTAGGAAATCAGGCTAGTAACAAGGAGATGGCAAGTCATAAACAATAAAGTTACAGATGTCAAATACTTTGCATTTACACATAATGTAAATCTCATAATGCATGTGGTAACCACCTAGAAAATAGAGTATCACTTTTAATACCACAGTATTATATACTCCTTAAAAGTTATGGGGAGGTATCTTTTAATCCAATGAAGAGGTGACCTTTGAATTGATTCCTATACTACCAGTCCAAGTTAGCCAGCCATAGGGATGGGAGCAGAGAGTTCTAGGTAGAGGGAGGGAATAGAAAAGTCCTACCATGGGAATGGGTATGATATACTCTAGGAACCAAAGAAGGCTTTCATAGCTGGAGGGGGCAAAAGGGTTAGAGTAAATCTGGTTGAGGTTAAGAGGTAGGCAGGGGCCAGTTCACCTAGTGACTAGAAGCAGTCCAAGGATAGGAATTTAGATTTCTGTCTAAGCAAAGAGGGAATTCACTAGAAAGATTTAGGGAAGGAAGGAGTTTTGCTTGATTTTTTAAAAAAGTTTATTTATTTTATGAGAGAGAGAGAGAGTGAGTGAGAGCAGGGGAGGGGCAGAGAGAGAGAATCCCAAGCCGCCTCTGCATTGTCACTTCAGAGCCCCATGCAGAGCTCGAAATCACCAACCTGCAAAATCATGACCTGAGCCGAAATGAAGGATCAGACGCTTAACCAACTGAGTCACCCAGGCACACTGACTGCCTGGTTTGTTTTTAAAAGGATCCCTCTGGGCTGTTGAGGGGATTATAGAGTGTAGATAAGTAAGGCAGAAGTGGGGAAACCAGTTAAAAAACTATTGCATTGGTCAAGACAAAAATGATGTTGGTTTGCATTAGGGAAGAAGTTGAAAGATGAAGAGAAGTAAAGGCATTCAGGATATATTTTGAAGGTAGAGCTAAGAGCATTTGAAAATATGGATGAGGTAGTGTGAAGGAAAAGGATGGATCAAGAATGGCTCCTAATTTGAGAACTTGACTGAGTTTGGTGGATAGCTGTGTGTGTTTAATATGGATTAAAAATATGTACTGAGCATCTACTGTGTAGAGAACACTTTTTTGGCAAGATAAGGTCTTCTAACTTCTAAAATACTTTTATTGCTAACAGACTGTGAGAGGAAATCACATAAAAATTTAATTGTCATTAATATTTCTATTTTATTTCAAGCAAATATTCTAAGTAAGCATTTTTCTCTGTCTCTCTCATTATCTTTGTTATAACATAGATCAGGGCTTGGTAAACATTTTTCTGAAAACAACCAGGTAGTAAATATTTTAGGCTTCATAGTCGATATGAACTGTTGCAACTAGTCAACCCATATGGTGTAGTGTGAAAAGAACCATAGACAACATGTTAAGGAATGATGTAGCTGCGTTTCAATAAAACTTTATTTACAAAACAAGCAGTGGGCCATATTTGGTTGGTGGGTTGCAGTTTGCTGATCCCTGACATAAACTACAAATCCCTGAACAAGACAATCTAGAGGGAGAAAAGAAAACCATGAAAAAAGAAGCCAAATACTTATTTATTGGTCAACAACAATGCATCATGGAAGCTTTCATATTTGTTTATTTTTATTTCTTTTCTCCATATTATTTCCAATAGTCATTCTTCTGATTTCTTTAGGATACATAATTCTATATAATCCTGATAAGTCAGTCAATCATGGTACTTTGCTCTCTACCATAACGACAGATCCTTACCCAGTTTCACTAAACTGAATAGTTCCTTCCCCATGGTCACAGTGATTGGGTCAGAGGTGGGTGCACTATCCAAGCAAGGTCAATTTAGAATCTTCCCTGAGCTTGATATGTAGATAGTAAGAGACAGTTTTCTTGACAGAGGGACTAATAAGAAGGAGATGAAGTTGTATAAATTATACGGGCTATTTTGCCAGGCATTTGGTCAGTTCAGAAAAACTGCAAGCAGAGATAAACAGAGTCAAGAACCATGACAACATTGTTTGAGAAACTCAGTCTAAAGCCAGGGACATGCCAGAACTGCATGTGTGTAAGTTCTGTAAGTCAGTAAATTTCCTTTTTGCTTCAGTTAGTTTGAGTTGAGTTTTGATTAGTTGCAGAGAAAGTTTTATTTATTTATTTATTTATTTATTTATTTATTTATATTTTAATGTTTCTTTATCTGAGAGAGAGACACAGAGAGAGAGAGAGAGAAAGAGAGAGAGAGAGAGAGAGAGAGCATGGGGGAGGGGCACTCGAGAGAGAGGGAGACAGAGGATCTGATCCCAAGCAGGCTCTGTGCTGTCAGAGTTCAGTGGGGCTTGGACCCATGGTTGGTGAGATCATGACCTGAGCTGAAGCTGTATGCTTAGATGACTGAGTCACCCAGGTGCCCTGTAGACAAAAGTTTTTAGACAAAAATATTGCTTCATTGAATTTGGAAGGGAAAGACAATTACCATTGGAATTCCTTGAATGGGCCGAGCATAATACATGTTAATCTTAGTTAAACTTGAAATAGCTTTATGTGTAAGGTTGAGAGGACAGGGACTCAGAGGTAAACGATTTGCCTGAAGTTGCATAAAGTTTTGGTTGAATTATAATTTCACTGTTGATGTTTCTGATTCCAAACACCACGCTATTTATGATGCCATGTAGTAAGGAAGCATAGAAGTTAAATGAAAAAATAACAAAATATGATTTTTTGACTCCTTTGTTTATTTTAAAGTAGTTTCCTATAGAGCTCCAAAATTTTGTGAGAATAAAGGTGATTCTTGAAGCATCAGAAAGACAGCTGAATCTCTGAGAAGTTTCTTTAGTAGACGTAGTGTATGAGCTGTTAAGCAATCAATCATGGGCCAAGTTCCAAAGCTGCTCTGAATCTTAAAATGGAATGATTCTAGCTTAATTGTCCATAGGCTAAAGCTGGAAAATGTTAGCCTTCTTTTTTTTCCTGCTTAGGGAGACCAGATTTCATATGTATGCAGGAAATGCAGAGCCAGGCAAACCATTCATTTCCATATCTCTAAGTGGGCTGTGTGAGTTTGATGAGGAAGGGCAAGTAAGGGATATAAAATCACCGATCAAAGATTCATGCTGAGGAAACTCTTCTTGAGAGCTATATGGAGACAGGAGTACAAGAGGGGTTTCTTCCTAGGTGGAAAGAGGTGATAATTAAACATAATTTGTAGAAGAAAATTAATAGTGATGGACTTGAATCCTTTATAGCAAATGTAAATTTCAAAGCAATTTTGTGTGGAGAAGTAAAAGGCTATAATATATGGCTGAGTGGTATATGCTGACAGTAATGGTCCTCTTGTGCAGTGAGTTATTAAAGACTTTCATCTCACGGTTTTCAATAATGAAAAGGGAGGCAGTTTGGGGGCATTTTCTGAGATATGTCCCTTGTGTTGATTTAGCTTGTATGATCAGTAGGTTATCTCAACAGCTGCATAGAAAAGGTTAAATTTGCTAAGGAGGTGAAAGACTAAAATGTGAGAAGCATGCTATTTCAGAAAAGATATATTGTTTCCTCTCCGGGACTTACAAACCATGACCTTGGACAAGTCATTTAATCTCTCTGGAACGTGGTCTCCACGTCTTGTCCAAGGATATTGTCCATGGATTTTTCCATCTCCAAAAATCTAGGATTCCCTCTGATGGGAAAAAATAGCCTTTTAGGAATGAGTTTTCTCTTCCTCTAGGGAGTTTGCCCTGAGGAAACCTCAGGGATGTTTCCCTTGGAATCATTTTCTCTCTCTCTGTCTCTCATTTTTGACACGGATTCTAGAACCAGGCCCAAGACTGCATCTCTGTCAGGGACACAGACATAGTGAAGGACCAGAGCCATTTCACAAAGCTTGTCACTCAAGTTTTCATACAGATCTACAGAAGGGGAACTAGTCTGGGAACCAATAGCTCAGCTCAACCGGATCACGAAACAAATGACTATGGCTTTGGGATGTTCTTAAATAGTCTTGGTTTGTGAGAATTGGATCGCATGGTTCTTGGATATTATGTTTTACTTTTTTGCTGTTTGTGTTTCATTTAGGAACTTTCTATTAACCTATCTTTAAGTTCACTGGTTCTTTCCTAGACTGTGTCAAGTCCAGTTTGGAGCTGCCGAAGGCATTCTTCATTTCCGTGTTTTTGTTTCTCCCATTTCCCTTCGATTTTTTAAAATAGTTTCCACCACTCTGCTAACAATACCCATCTGATCTCTCATGCTGTCTATTTTTTTTTCATTAGCATCCTTAACATATTAATCATAGTTACTAAAAATTTCTTTTCTGTTAATTTAAATTCCTTATCTGTTAATTCATATATCTGAGCATGGCTATGATGGTTCCTTTATTTCCTCAAATTGTTTTTTCTTGTCTTTTGATAGGCCTTTGAATTTTTTGCTGAAAGTCAACATGTATCAATAGTAGCTCCTGAGGTAAATAGACCTTTCAGGAGGAGGAGTTTTGTTTATCTGGCTATGAGTTGGGTTGTGTTTAATGTTTATTGTAGCTATAGGGAATAGGGGCCCCAAATCCTTCTGGCATCACCGTTTTTGTTTCCTCCTTTGGCCTTAAGCCTTCTCTCTGGATTGCTTCTCAGAGGCAGTCTCTGTCCTACAGCTTTGTCAGCTGTAATTCTCTATTATACTGAACGTTTGTAGGTGTGGTGGTTGGGTGTGGGAGAGGAAAGAAGGGTCAGTCATTTGGTAGACCTCTGTCTTCACAGAGGTCTTCTGTGAACACACTTCACAAGTGTTTCTGTCCTTCCTAGAGGCCTGTAGCTCCCTGGCCCTTCCTGTACCAAGTTTCCAATACATTTCCTTGAAGCTCAGTCCCTGTTAACTTTTCCTCTCCCCTCCTTGGTAAAATACAAATGCTAGAAGGGGGTGGGATGGGCAGGACCTCTCTCTCCCCAGGCTGAGGTAAAGTTTCTGTATTGCTCCCTAGTGAAGTATTTCTTCCTGGAGATTAAAGAAGCCTTTGTTACAGAAAAGGAAATGAGAGGATTCCACTTGCTGCTTTCCTTCCCCCTCCTCGCGTCGCATCACGGGAGATTTTTCTTGGATCCTCACTGTGGGAACCTGTGGGGCTCCTCCAAGGAAAGCCCAAGAAAGTGTGTGGGCTCCCCTTTGACTGCAGCACCCAGGAATTTGTCACGATCAAGCTAGTTAGCACTCAGACTACAGTAATTTGTCAAAATTAAAAGGAAGTAGTTTTACAATTTATGGCTTCCATTGGCTTCCAGGTAAGCATGTCTCTAGTGCTTTATCTCTCTAGGTGTTCTAGTCTTTCCAGTTTGGGAGTGGTGGTTTGCTCTGTGTTCTCTGACAGATTTGAGATGAGTTGTTGGTTTTACTTTGCCCAGTTTTTTTTCTTTTTTTCTTAAACTTTTTTTTTAATATTTGTTAAACATTTTTGAGAGAGACAGAGTGCAAGCAGGGGAGGGGCAGAGAGAGAGGAAGACCCAGAATCTGAAGCAGGCTCCAGACCCTGAGCTGTCGGCACAGAGCCTGACGCGGGGCTCGAACTCATAAACAGTGAGGTCATGACCTGAGCCAAGGTCGGACCCTCAACCGACTGAGCCACCCAGGTGCCCCTTTTTCTTTCGTCTTGTAATGACACAAATGATGACTTACAAGCTCCTTAAATGTCTGAGCAGAGATAAAATCATACCTACTGATTTTAATGGGGAAAAAAGTAGATATGTTCCATTTCAACACTAGAGACCCAACACAATTTGCACATATAGAAAGATATGTAAATTGAACAAACCAAACAACCTTATATAAGATAGAAGCAATCATTAAAACCAATAGGTACTTAACATAATACACGTTTCTTGTGCTGACCATAAAATGAAGAGAAAAATTCAGAGTGGGTGGTAGATGGTGGAAGAGAGGCACATGGAGTCACTTTTTGGAAGGTGTAGTCATCATTCTGGATCTCTTTCTGAGTTAACATTTTGGAGTTCATGTTATATCTTGCAAACACTTCTAGATAAAATCAAAGAACAGAAAAAAAAATCTATCTAACAAAATGAAGACAACATCCAAGAGCACATTGAAACATTTGGGAAAAGCACACATACTCAACAGACTGAAGAAATGAAGAGGAAGCTCTTTTTTATTCATCTCACTTGGCATATATTCACAAATAAAAATGTTTTGGTTCATTGAACCACGACCTGCAGTTTAAATTTGTTCCATATGATATTCTCTGACTAGAAAGTGTGTCTAGTAAATTGCTGAATGTGTCTTTGCTCAAAAATGTAACATTGAAATACCACATCTTAGAGTATATTTACTTAGTGTGTTTTAGGTGCAAAAAGTCATTATATCAACAACAAAAAAAGTCGCATCCAAAAAGTGATATATTTTGTCAAGAGCTCCTATGGCAAAACATCATTAACTGAGCAGTCCCTATGTGAAGTAATTCTGTAATTAGCTATAGCTTTTATTTCTTTTAAAGTCTTAAATCCGTTAATCGGTAACTATGTTTCCTCACAGAGCAATGTAGAAACCATAGGACATTTTCATTTTCCTCAATTTTTTTCCCCTTAGCATCTACCAAGGTTCATGTGGTAGCTGCCTGGAATTTCAGCTCATATTATTGCTAAAATTCTTGTTTGTTAATTAGTACTTATTTAGACCTAACAACCAGTGGTCCTCCCTTCTCTGTTAACCGTATCTTCACACATACTCTTGCTTATTTCTGGATTTATTTTCTTTCCTGATGTAGTTCATTCTCTGAGAAGCAGCTATTTTCAGCAATGGTCTGTAAGTTATAGACCTTTGGTGTTCAGGTTCACCCTTAAGTGACAATGTGTGTAGGTATGGATTTCTAGAATTAAAGTATTTTCATGAGCACTTTCAACTTCTCCACTGTCTTCTTGTATCCAGTATTGTTGATGACAAATCTATTGTTACCTGAATTCTTGAGGTAGGTTCCAAGGCAAAGGTGCAAGGATAAGTAGATTTTCTCTTTACCACTGATGCCCTGAGGTGTATCTATAATATGTCAACATAGCATTGGCCCTGGTGTTGCTTGTAGTGTAGTTTTGCTCTGTCATCCATTTTAATTTAAATGCACGTCTTTCTTTAGTTTTTAGAAATTATCAGTGATATTTTGGAATATTTTTTCCTTTCATTCTCTCTATTCCTTCCTCCACAACATCAATTATATGTTGGACTTCTGTTTTATCCTTTTAATAATCTGTGGACATTTAGAATCAGATTGCTCCATTTTTTTCAATGTTTATTTTTGAGAGAGAGAAAGAGAGAGAGAGAGAGAGACAGAATGCAAGATGAGTAGGGTCAGAGAGAGAGGGAGACACAGAATCTGAAGCAGGATCCAGGCTCTGAGCTGTCAGCACAGAGCTGGACGTGGGGCTCGAACCCATGAACTGTGAGATCATGACCTAAACTGAAGTCGGACACTTAACAGACTGAGCCACCCAGGCGCCCCAGATTATTTGTTTCTTATAATGAAATATTGGGAGTTCTTTATATATTCTGGATCCAAATCCTTTATTAGATATGTGATTTGCAAATATGTGCTCCCAATCTGTGTCTTGCCTTTTCATTCTCTTAATAGTATCATTCAAAGAGCAGAAGTCTTTAATTTGGATAAAGTCCAATTTAGCATTTTTTATGCTTCTCCTTCTAGTATTGTATCTAAGAAAGTATAGTTTCAAGTGTTATATTTAGGTCCATAATCCATTTTGATTTAATTTTTGTAAATATTGCAAGATACTAAAATTTTGTTTTATTTTGTTTTGCATATCAACGTCAACTTTCCAGCATCATTTGTTAAAATGGCTATTTACTGTCCACCAAATAACGTCTTCCTCTTTTTTTGAAAGTTAACTAACCATCTCTATGGGATGTCTACTTCTAGTTTCTCTATTCTGTTCTATTATTTATCTATCTTGACTTTAATATCACACTTCTTTGATTACTATAGCTTTATCATAAGCCTTTTCTAAAAAATAATTTTTTAATGTTTATTTACCTCTGAGAGAGAGGGAACATGAGTATGGGAGGGCCAGAGAAAGAGGGAGACACAGAATCCGAAGCAGGCTGCAGACTCCAAGCTGTCAGCACAGAGCCTGACACGGGGCTGGAACTCACAAACCATGAGATCATGACCTGAACTAAAATTGGATGCTTAACCTATTAAGCCACCCAGACACCTCAGCTTTACCATAAATCTTATGTCAGATAGTATGGTTCCTCCAACTTTTCAAATAAACTTTTTCAAAGTTGCTCTAGCATTTCTAGGTCCTTTGCATTGCCATAAAAACTTAGAAACAGCTTTTCCATTTTCACCAAAAAGCATTTTGGAAATTCGATTGGAATTACATTGAATCTTTAGCTTAATTTTGGAAGAATTGACATCTAAATGAAACTGAGTCTTCAGATTCATGAATATAATATACATCACTATTTACATAAGATTTGAAATTTCTCTCAGCTGTAGAAAGTTCCTCAACTTGATGAAAAACTTGTAGCTGATATTCATAAGACTGAATGCTTTATGTCTATAATAGGAAACAAAGAAGGAAGTCTGCTCTCTCTATCTCTGTTTAATGTTGTACGGGAGATCTTAACCAGTGCAATAAGGCAAGAAAAAGGCATAAAAGTGAACAGATTTAAAAGAAATAAGGAAGACTGTGCTTATTTGCAGACAATATAATCATTTACACAGAAAATTCATGGAATTTACAAAAAGCTAGGCAAACTAATGAGTGATGTAAGTAGGATAGCAGGATACAGTGTCAATGTACAAAACTGACTGAATTTCTATACACTAGCAATCAACAGTTGGAAGTTGCAATTAAAAATAACACCATTTACGGGTTACCTGGTGGTTCAGTCAGTTAAGCGTCTGACTCTTGCTTTCGGCTCAGGTCTTGATCTCATGGTTCATGGGTTCGAGCCTCACATTGGGCTCTGTGCTGACAATACAGAGCCTGCTTGGGATTCTCTCTCTTCCTCTATCTCTGCCCCTCCCCTGCTCTCTCTCTCTCAAAATCAATAGATAAAACCTAAAAATTTTTTTAAAAAATAGTACCATTTACAATATCATAAACATCAAATACTAAGAGATAAATAGAAAATAATCTGTGTAAGAGCTGTGTTGAGAACTACCAACTATTACTGAGAAAATCGTACAGTGTTCATATATCAGGTTACAGAATAATGTTATAATGTCAAATTTTACAAAATTAATCTTGAGATTCAATGCGATAATCTCAATCAAAATCTCAATGGGATGTTTAAAGAAATTGATGATTTGATTCTGCATTATATGAAAATACAAAGGCCAGAATAGTCAAGACTGTTTTGAAGGTGAGGATCATGGGAGTATGTCACCTGTTAGTAAGACTTACTGTTTAGCTGCAGTAATTAAAACATTGCGATAGGCATATAGTTTAATGGAATAGAATAGAGAGCCTAGAAATAGTCTCACACCTATATGGCTAACTGATTTTCAAGGAACATGCAAGGTAGTACAATGGAAGAAACAAAATTGTTTTCATCGAATGGTACTGAAACAGCTGGAGCTCAGATAGAAAAAATAAACCTCAATTGTTATCTCAAACCATATATAAAAATGACTCATCATGGATCATAGAACTAAAGAGTAAAAACTATGCAGTTTCTATGCATGCAGAAAATTCTATGCAGAAAAATTTAACAGAGAACAGTTTTGTGACCTTGAGTTAAGCAAAACTCTCTTGATAAGACACAAAAAAGCATGAAGCATAAGAAGAAGAGAAAAGGATGAAGTGGTTGGCCTTCATCAAAATGAAGAAATATGCTGTTTCACAAATAAAAAAGCAAGTAGCCCCTGGAAGAAAATTTGGAAAACATAAATGATAAAGAACTTGTATTCAGAATAAATAAAGAACTCCTATAGTAAGACAGTAAGAAAAAAAAATACTTAAAATTTTTTTAATGTCTATTTGCTTTTGAGAGAGAGAAAAAGACAGAGCATGAGTCGAGGAGGGGCAGAAAGAGAGAGGGAGACACAGAATCCGAAGCAGACTCCAGGCTCTGAGCTGTCAACATAGAACCTGACACGGGGCTCAAACTCACGAACCGCGAGATCATGACCTGAGCCAAAGTCCAACGCTTAACCGACTGAGCCATACAGGCCCCCTAAGAAAAAATGCTTTTTAAAAAGAGCAAATGATTTGAGCAGCTACTTTGCCAAAGAATGTATATAACTAGATAAGCAATGAAAAGATGCTAAACATATCTACAAAATTGAAAAGGAAATTAAAACCGGATGAAGTAATATAACACATCCAGTAGAGTGTCTAAAATAAAAGACCAACAACCCAGGTGTCGGTGAGGATGTGAAGTAGTTCAATCTCTCATTGCTGCTGTAAATACAAAGTTATAGAAGCCACTAAAAAAAAAAAAAACATGTTGGTGGTTTCTAATAAAGTTAAACACACTTTAGCCATTTGACCCAGCATCTCCACTTTTGAGTATTTATTCAAGGAAAATGAAAACATATGTCTGTTTGTTTCATATGTATTAAAGACTTGTACCGACATGTTCATATTGGCTTTATTCTTAATAGCTAAACAGTGGAAAAACCCAAAGGTATATAGATTGGTCAATGGATTAACATATTGTGACATGTCCGTTGGAGGAATACTACATAGCAGTTAGAAAGTACCAACTATGGAAATAATCAACAACATGATGAATCCTAAAAAGTATTATGCTAAGTGAAAGTAGTCTGATAAAAAAATACTGCATATTGTGTGATTTCTTTGGAATAAAATCTTAGGAATGGCAAAACTACAGTGACAGCAAGAAATTCAGTGGTCACCTAAGGTTGGCACGGGACGGATTGACTGCAACGAGCCAGGAGGGTACTTGGGAGGTGATGAAATTATTCCATACCTTGATTGTTGTTGTTACATGACTTTCTAAATTTGCCAAACTCAAAGAATTGTACATTTTTAATTGATGATTTTTTTGTGGGTAAAATATAAGTCAATAAAGCTGATAATAAAAAAAAAAAGAAAAGAAAGGCTTGGGGTCCCTGGGTGGCTCAGTGGGTTAAGTCATCTGACTTCGGCTCAGGTTATGATCTCAGGGTTTGTGAGTTTGAGCCCTGCATCAGGCTCTGCGCTGACAGCTTGGAGCCTGGAAGCCTGCTTTGGATTCTGTGTCTCCTCGCTCTCTGCCCTCCCCCGCTTGTGTGCATGTTCTCTCTCTCTCTCTTTCTCTCTCAAAAATAACCAAACATTTAAACAAAAAAAAAAGAGAAAGGCTCAGAAATGACAGAGAAAATAAAGAACCATTTTTCTTTGGGAAGACAAAGCTGAGAATCATATAATAGACCACTCAGAAAACTTGTATCACATCAAAATCAGAAGTGGCACTATGAGGAAACTCTCCTAAATAATCTAGCTGTGTTCTTTGCTCCAGACCAAAATTCTCATTTTTTTTTTTCTGGTTTCTTTTGTTACATTTTCCTTGAAATTAAAGATTGCTTGTTCCCTTATTGGCAAAGAACCTTTAAGACTTCAGTCTTGATATTCGAGGGGTAAACAAATCCCAGTGTTTCCATTCACCATTCCTGTGAGGAGACAGTATGGGGCAGCCTGGTAACTTCCTTCCCCCATACACCCACGCACAGGTGCACACTGCCTGCTGGCTCCAAGACTGACTGCAGAACCATTAGCTACCTCCATCAGGCTGGGATCAGACATGAGCCTGCAGAATGAAGGGCTTTGTGAATCTTTCTCTTACTTCCTTAACAGCTGCTTAGTCCTAAAAGCTGTCTAGCGATAAAAGATTTGTAACTCAATAGGAATTGTGGACTCAAGATATTTCTAGCTATGGTTTTAAAAACCCCCACAAAAACATAATAGAGGTGAATGTAATCATTTTTTAGCCATCCTGTTAGCTTGCTACGCATGTCAATGGCTTCATTACCAGTCACACAGAAGTATTTAAAAGTTTACTTCTATATGGAACATCTTTATCTCATACCTTTTATGGCTTTTTCATCTTCCATAACTGTCATCTTCAGCATTTGCAGTCCTTCTCAAGAGAGAGGAAGAAAAATAGGTTGTGTATATAATATATGATGACTCAACCCTGTTGTTATCATCACTCATAGGGGAGATGGGGGGATCATAAGGTATGAGTTATCCCTCACTCCCCCATTCACAGAGATAAAAACATAGAAATGCCATTCCAACATTTAGGCAAGATATACATACTAGGAATGGTGTAGAAAAATAAATTGTACCAGTAACTCCTATATTCTCTCCATAATAAAATGGCAGGATTGAGGGAAGCAATGGAAGTCTTTGGAATAAAGTCGCCATTCCATCAAATGTGATCTTGATATTTATTTAGATAAAGAAAAGTCTCCCAGTGTTTTGGTGTTCCAGCAGTTAGAGGCACCAAAGAGAGAATATGTAAACACATCTACTTGTACATGAAATGGGTAGATTCCAGTAGATGGTTCTCTGGTTCAAGAGCTAGATTTGCTTGTGGAATGTAGGGAACAATGAGACACTACAAAGTTTCTAAGCAATAACCCTAAAAAGGAGCTTCAATGTGGTAACTGTGGACCCATTCTTCACCCTAATTTACTCAGTACATATGTACATTCTATAGCACTACTCTTGCTAATGTTGATGCACAGTGGCCTGTTTCTGGATTTGGCTTAAGGACCCTTGTTTAAATGGTTTCCCATATTCTCAGTGCGTGTATTTGGAGCTCTGAAAATCCTAACAGTCGATCTGGTCTTTGTATGAGATAATCGCTGTCCCACCAAAGTTCACCCCCCCTCCCCAAAGTTGAGAGTCTGTAAGAATTGGTGAAGCTGTGTTATTAAAATCCCATGAGACGTAGGTAGAGTAATCCAATATTTACTGTTCAATATATTTTTTTCTCTAGCAACATAGAGCTCTTTAAAGAATGTTCTTAAAAATATTAACATAGTTCAAATTTTCCTGCAGCTACAAGTCCTGTTATACATCATCCTCGCAATGTGGCATGGAAACTTAAAAAAAAAGAGAGAAGAGAAAAGACAATTCCAAAAAGGTTTTACGTGTGGACTCTTGTTTGTGGCAAGATCATCTTTCATCCTTAGTGAGACTATTAGAACAGCAAGGGAACCTTAAGGACTGTTAAGATGATTAAGAGCCACGTTTAATAGTTGCTTCAGTAGCATCTTGACAAACATTTTAATTTTATATCTCTCAAGTAAGCCCATAAAACAGCATGATCTAAAAATTCTTAACAAATACATTAATAAAAATTTAAACATGCACGTGTTTCTTATGCTGTTTTGAGTTAATTACATAATAATATTGCCTTGTATACACCTTAATTGGATTAAATATTGATCAGTGCACTTTCCATTGATATTTCATTAGCACACAGTAACTGTCTTGTAATATCTAGATGAAACTTTAAATTAATTAAAGAGTTTGGATGTAAATGAAAAGTTATGGAAAGATACCCCTTTTAAACATAAATAGGACTGGAAAACTCAGTCTATGAATTAGAGCAGAAAAGAAAAATTCAACTCAACCTATTTTAAGGGTTTAAAGTAATTAGATCTAAGAATGATGATGCACAATTTTCCCCCCCATAGGCTTTAGCCATAACATCCGTTAGAGTAGGTTCATCTATCACTCTGTGTTAAGGAAGAGGTTATGAAATATTACAATTATTCCTAAGGATTATGGTCTTTGTTTATTTCAAAAAGAAGCTAGATTTTAAACAGCATCTAAGATTTGTTAGCATGTGATTAAGGCTGTTTATTTTCATGCTGATGAGCTGAGAGCTGTTTCAATGGAGAGATGCTGTAATTTTCCCATGATCTGGAAAATAATTCATGGCACTTTTTATGTTGTCATTAACTGTCATGTCTCTTGAGTTAAATATGAGCCCTGTCATTTGGAAGTCAGAAAGCGGCTCCTAAATTTCTCAATTTCATTAGCAATTGATTCAAATCATTTCCCGAAAATAGTCTGAATTGACATATGAATTGTAGTGGTTCCTCAGCTTGGTGATTAATTAATCAAGCCATCAGGTTCACATTAAACTATTTATCAGTCTTACGATTTCCTGCTTTTCAGAAAAAATTAAAAAGCACTCTAATGATATTTTATGAGTTTGGAGAAAAATTAAAATGGGACCAAAAAAAAGTAATCTGTCCTTCCTAATTCAAAAGCTCTGTGATGTCGATTTCTATAAGCCCAAGACACTCAGGGAGAAAGGGCTGGAATCTGTACCCCAGAAACAACACTTGGTCATCCTGCAGGCCTCAGTTTCTCCGTCTGTAAAATAAGAAAATTGAGCTAAATGATCTCTCGTTTTTCTTTCACTTTCAAAATTATATGAGTCTATGAATCAAAATGGAACGTGATTATTATTACTTTTATTTTTCTTATTTTGCTGTGTGCCATTATCTTTTACATTAACAAAAACCAAACAAACAACTTGGGGTTATTGATAGAACCTCAGAGACTCCAAATTAAAACTGTAATTGACGTTCTTGGAGCAACATTGGCCAGTGTTGTGCAATTTGCATTTGAAATACTATTTTCCACTAAAGGCCGCATTAGTCTGGGTCTTTTCTATTGTGCTGTTCTAACAGGGGACCACAGCTGATTGCTTCAGCCCAGGATGACAGTGTCAACCTTTCCAAGCATCGGGCCTGGACCAAAAGCTGTTTGTGAACTGAGAAAACTGTTGGCAAAACATCAAGTTGTTTCCCTATTTAATTTCATTCAGACTTTGCTGAGTTCAGTTAATAGCCAGTTCTTTTCAAAATAAACAACTAGCCAACTGAATTCAGCCCCTTTGCTTTCAAATTTGCTGTGTGTAAAACCCCAAAACAAATGCCTCGTTCTACACAACTCCCTGTGGGATTACTTACAGAACACTGAGGTTTCTCTCTTAAAGTTAACTGCCTTTTAAGTGCTGGACTTTCTCCGGTGTTCTAGAACAGAGAGTGCAGGCCACACAGAGAGGCCCCTGGGCTTCTGCTCCCTGCCTGCAGTGCTAAGACAGAGGCAGCTTTTTTTTTTTTTTTTTTTTTAGTGTATCACATCATCACTTTGTACACTTGATCTTTTGCATGTCTGTAAAAATTATTTTAAATTTCTTTTTTGTTGTTGAGGTATAATTGTGGCTGAGGTGTAACAAACATTATATTTGCTTCAGGTGTACAACACAATGATTTAGTATTTGTATACACTGCAAAATGATCACCACAATAAGTCTACATGATTCCATTTACACAAACTTAAGAACAGACACAACTAAGGCGACGGAAGTCAGAAAGGGCTGAGGAGAGATAGGGGAGTGCCTGGAACATTCTGAAGTGGTGGAAATGTCTATACCTTATTTTGGGTGCTGGTTACCTGGGTGTGTACAATTTTTAAAACTCAGTAAACTGAATACTTAAGATGTTATACTTTAATTAAAAGAAGGGAAGTTCCGGTATAATAATTGAATCAGGCAAGAATCATCAATGGACACTAAAACAATTAGGTGTTGGGGAATAGGATATTTGCTTCATCCCAAAGTATCATGGAGAGGCAGCTTTTCTGGCTTCATCTGTCAGCCTCTGCCTTCTCAGGAAGACTGGGGAAATGGGGACTGTTCCCTCTTTCTCCTCCTCCTCAGGGCACACAGTGGCTAGTCCGCCCTGTGCAGCCCCAATTGCAGACACTTCAGACTGAGTGCAGGAAACAGAAGCCACCAGGGAGCGGCTTCCTTGGGGGGGCGGGGCGGAACTAGCCTCCTCCTACAACAGTGGGAATGCCTCTCATCTTGAGGAAATGGGTGGAGGCCTTTGGTTCTGAGACCTCACCTGTTCCACTGCAGTGATGACCATCCCCCACCTCTACCCTGCCCCAGATGCACGTGGATTTTATCGGTGAGAGGACCAGAGACAAGGAGAACAAGAATGACACTTTTTGGAAAACTCTGAACTGTAAGGGACTGAGGTGGAAACAGCAAAGCAGAAAGGCTCTGCGACACACAAACCCACAAAGGATCTTGCATTTATACTTGACCTGTATCTCCAAATGCGGTTATTCATACAACTGCTGGGGTACATAACAGAATTGGAGAAAGAACAAAGTTCATCACACAACCGGAAACCTGTGTTCTATTTTGGAAACATAGTGTCCATAAACCTCTATTTCATCAATTTGGTGATCATCTTAGGCAGAGCACAGTATTTTTTTTTTTTAACTTGAAGAGTTAATTTTTTTGGCATAACCATTTAAACACATAATGTGATTTTCATAACCCTGTTTTGGTATTGCTTCATTTGTTTTTCATTGGCCAGGAACTTTAAGAAATACAGAAGCCCGGGCCTCTTTCAATCTCTCTGAGGCTGTGCCCATTTGGTCCGGGGAATCCTTCATTTTAGTCTCCCCGATGCCAGAGTCCCACTCCGTGGGAAGACAAACCCATGTAGTCAAAGGAAGATAACATGTGGGAGAGGCACATTACAAGGACCAAATGAACCACCTAAGCCCTATAACAGCCTTGGTGCATTGCCAAAAGACACCTCGAATCATATTACTAAACAGAAGGAAAAATCCCTCACCTCTAGATGATATCTTACTCTTGCTATTTTGTTATAATGCACTTGTAATGCATAACTCTCCCAAACCCTTTCTGGAATATGCCATGCTTTCAAACTCCCGGGCTAGCACCACGAGGATGGAAAGGAATTGCATTTGCAAATGTCAGCCTACCTCATCCATCTCCCCTCATTCAAACAATACGCATTCGAGGCTCAGCAATCGGAGTTATATATTTTTCCTTAATGTTGTTGTAAGGTAATGGTTCTCTTATCTGAAATTCATCAGCCTGCTATAAATTTAAACTCCATTACTGCCAATAGAGAAAAGCTAAGCACCAAACCACTTTCAATAAATTTGCACTTATGCAATTGAACTGATACGGCCTCAGAGGAAAAGGTGAAACTCGTCTTGAGATATTTAAGTTAGTCTGAGTCACTGCTTCGTCTGGTGTTAAATTGGATCCATCGAGAAATGTAGGGCAGCACTCATCAGCCCTGAGTTATAAGAAGAGATTTCAGGCTGAAAAAAAAAATCTGTCTCCAGCATTCATTATTAGATGGTGTAATTCTAAGAAACCAGTGGCTGGCTCTGTTATTTGGCACAACTAAATGCTACATACGGAAAACTTGATGGATGAATATTTTTATGAACAGCATTAATCAGACTCAGGCCAGCCCAGGTCCTGGAGGTTTGTCATGCCCAGTCATGAAGCTGTAAGTGAGGATGTCTACGTGCTCAAAGCAAAGAAGGTAATTATGAGCATCTGTATGAAGTTTCAGGGTTGACAGATAATACCCACCCAGGTCTATATACTAGCCCAGAGATACAACAATTGTGGCTATCATCTTCTATTTCTGATGAGGAAACTGAGGCTCAGATATGTGAAGTGACCACCTTCCCTGGGTTTGGGAAAGTAACGACTTATAGCATGTCTTCCTGGCTTTGTGTTTTTGGCAGTGGAAGATCGAGAACACAGCCAATTCAGCAGTCTCAAAAGGCTGCCAGGGTTTCTTGGTGAAGGAGGACATCTTGATCAGGAGCCAAAAGAATGAAATGAGTTACCCACAGAGTCACTGCTGTAGCTTCATTGGAGAGGAAGCCGACCTTCTGAAGCAGTCCAGCCTGGGGAGAGGGGTCAGCTGGCCAATTAGAGTTGATCATTTTACAGGCAGAGGACAGCATGACCAGGCCAGAGCTCCTAGGCTATTAAGGATCAGGGATTTAGATATTTAAGATGAGTTCTATTTACGGTTGGAAAAAACACATCTCTGTGGACTTCAGCATGGGAAGTTTAAGTCCCAGGGCATAATGAGCCGCTCTAAGTTGTGGGGGCTTAGCTGTCAGACACACACACACACACACACACACACAACCACACACCCTCCCCAGCCTGTGCTCCCATCCCCAGTCTCAGTGCCCATTCTAAGGCCAGAACTGGCATCACATACCCGTTGCAAGAACTGAACAGCATTTGCACTTAATTGGATGATATACATTATTCATGAGCCTTGAGTCTGTGATGATTTTGGCATTCATTAGGGGGGAAAAATGGGGCATTAGTTTTCGTGGTACAAAACATTCTGTATTAAACTTCATTTGCAATCCGCTTTTAAATGTGAGGAATTATAAATGCTTTTAAGCAAAGTTAGGAACTATGAAATGGCTAGAAAACAAGTAGCAACAACTTCTAAAGATGGCGAAGAAAGGAGTAAAAAGCTGGGATTTTCAGATGTCTCCATACTCAGAGCTCCAAGCTCTAAGCTCTGGCTATAGGAGAGGGAAAGTCACCCTAAAATTAAAGCAGGTTAATAAAAATTACCATGATAATAGTGATAAATGTTTGTATGCATATGCACAAACTTATATATGTATATACCATATACATTTCATATTTGTTATTTGAATACATGTATATATGCACATATATTCATATATATTATATGTATAACATACATATTCAATATTTATTTAAAGCAGTGGATGAATGCAAGAGGTTTTATTTTTTTTACATCTATTTTTCTAAAATAAAAGTCATAATTTCCTGAGAGATAAATGAGACCTAGTTTAGGGTGGTATCATGCCCTTCCTTATTCCATTTAGAATAAAGACAAAACATACCAGAAGTTTCTGTAGACTGAGGTTAAAAATCTGCCTCATTTCCCTTTTTACAAGTATATTTAGAATCTGGGAGTTGAGATCATCTAAGTCAATCATTTGTTGTGCAATTAAAGAAACTGAGGCACAAGGAAGGGTCTGGGATCCCTAGTGCTCAGGGGATGGGAGGTAGAGGAAATAGAACTTTCTTGCAACCTTTTTGCACCCCTCCCCCGCACACACACACACACACACACACACACACACACACAGCCACAGCTCCCTGGGGAAGCCCTTTAGTCATGAGATTTGAAGTCACACAAATCTGGGTGCAGACACCATAGGATCGTGGGAAGCCTCTCTGTCTTGTTAAGCCTCAGTTCTTCAGTTATAAAATGAAGACAAATTTTGGATGTTTGTTAAGAGTTTTGAGGTGATAACTATAGGAAAAGGCCTTAGAACAAAGCCTAGCATCCATGAGGTGCCCATAAAACTTCCCTGTGACTGGTTCTTTTTTATTATAAAGCCTGAACACACAGCCCAGCTGGACGTTCTAGCTCTTGGTGCTATTTGTCCCACACTGGTGACACCTGTCTAATATTCTCAATTAGACATGGAGTTCCTTAGATCAGTTTCATCTTTAGACCCACTTAGTGTTCCCAGTGTCTGGCCTTAATTCAACTAGCAGGTGCTCACTAATGATCCCAATTGTGTTTCACACAGTGGGACAATTTATGAAGTGTGGCCTTTTCACATGTCCCTACAATGTTGGTGGACCTGCCATCAGAAATCAGTGCTGATTCTGTGCTTTAATACTACAGAAAATCTTACTTACAAGAATATCGACAAAGTTGCCATCATTGTCTCAGTTAATACTCACAAAGACCCAGGCAGGCAGTTACCACCATCTGCATTTAATAGAGGAGGAAAGTGAGTTTGGGGGGAAAGGGGAGCTATGTGTCTGCAATCCAGTTACAAGGGGATGGGTGTGGAAAATAATCTCAGATTTCCCATCCTACATCCAGCACGGATTCCAGTCAATACCCTGTCTCTCAGTGTAGACTCACTGTCTGTTGTGGCCATTATTTAAGTACTGTGCTTTGAGAAAGTAGGATAAATATGTTGGCTCATTTTTGCGAGTCTTTTATTTGAGAAAGCCCCAAAGCTAGAGTAAGTGATTGCCCGTCACTAAGGGTCTAAAGCACGGCTCCAAGAGGCTCATCACAAGAGGGAAGTTTCTTTGAAGTTTCCCATTAAAATTCACATCCATTTGAGTCAACTCCACATTAAAATATATGTGTTTATTTTAATATACATTTACTGCTCAAATCTTGAAGTAAAGTAGGCATTCCAAGAAAATGCACCATTTTATCTTCTGATTCAGGGCACCCATGGCCCACAGCTGTACAGTGAGATTCAGAAGAATGGTTGGGGGCTCTCTATCTCTATGGTAATCCCAAATCTCAGCTCCAGCCTGAATGTGTGATGACCCCACAGTCTATTATCATCAGGGCACAGCTAATGGGCCTCGATGAGGGTGGGCCTAAACACGCAACCAGACCGACCCATCCGTCAATTTTTCTTAAGGAGCCACTGAGGATGCTTGCCTGCCCACAAAAGCCCTAAGAGCAGCTGAACTCATTTCTCTTCTGTCCATGTGTATTAATTCCTGGTTCTGTAATGAGATACAGAAGAGAAAAAAGGGCTGAGGACTGATGTGGAATCAGATTGGGCCTGATGAGTTATGGAGCCTGCCTTCTCATCAGCGATGTAAAACAGCCCAGGCTCTATTTACTGCTGCTGTCAGCAGGATCGATAAATAACATTTTCAGTGACATGAAGAGGGAACGTGTGAGCTCAATGAAATGAAGGGGAGCCAGAGGTAGAAGCAGACAATGCCCTTTTTCTCTTCCTGCCCCATCAGGAATCACCTCTTTGGCTGGGAGAAAGAAAGGGGCACAGATTTGGTTTCCCTTTTAAGGGAGGAGGCTGCATCCCAGGAAGAAGAGAGGGCCTCTTGGCTGAGAGGGGAGGCAAGGAAGGGCATGGTCCATTGTCACTAGAACTTCTCTCTTATGCTGAGCCACACCCCCATATGAGCCTGTAAGCCACTATCTGCTGGTGGACAATGCCCCACATTCTTAGCCACTTCAGAGGGAGGCATTTTGGCTTATTGTTTATACTTGAAAAAGAGTACAGGGCCAAGGTAGAACCCAGAGGAGGCATGTCTGACTGCCAGGGGGCTAAGAGGGTGCTGACTATTCAGAAGGGTCTCCATGGCTAAGAGGGGTTAGCTGAGGTGACCTAGAACACAGCAGAATTCCATTCTCCCCACAAGAGTTTGGAGTCAAGAATTAACATAATCACAGAATTCCCACTTTGAAGGAATCTCTGAGGTCATCTTATCCAACCTTCTGCCAGTCACCAGAATCATCTCTTCAGTACACACGAGGGGCTGACCCAGCCTCTGTATGCAGGGAGATCATTAGCTCTTTGCGTTATAGGCCCCTCCATGCTGCATGGGTGGTTGAATCATCTGATCCAAAGCAGCACAGCTAACTCCAGCCCATCTACTTAGCAGGCCCTGTGAGACTGGCATTCTGCTGGGGGGGGGGGGGGGGGCTGGCGTTCCAGGCACACCGAAGACAGCCCCTGGGCCCTGAGCGGGAGCCCTGCTCTTTGCTGTGTGGACAGCTTTGTAACAACATGCCCTCAGCTGAGAGCACAGCAAAGAATCTCAGTTGCAGGTCTGATGAACAGAATCGCTTTGAGGACTTCATTTGCATTAATTTTTCTTCCCTCCCCCCACCCGCCAACACTTTCTTAGCATGTTCATTTGGGCTAAAAACCATGTGCGGTTAAGAGTCATTTATAAATCTTAAATATGTCAGACTCTTTGTGGCATTTAAAGCTTCTGGCAGAAACCAGCTGTGATAGCTCCAGAAGCATCAGGGAAGACAGAAGAAGGGAAAGGAGGAAGCCATTAGCGTGGGAGTGGAGAGAAGGGTAGGCAGAGAGAGGAGATGGACAGAAGGACAGCAAGAAGGAAATGGGGGGGGGGGGCAGGAGAAGAAAAGGGAAGAAGAAGGGCGCTGGGGGGAAGGGAAGTGATAGAGGCAGGAGGGAGAGACGCTGGTCAGCAAATCCCTGCTCCTCTCAACTCAGCTTCAGATTTATAAAAACCATTAATTGGGTGGAAAACAACATCACTAGAAGAAGGTCTCCTGATGCTGTGTTGAAAAGTACCAATAAATAGAATCAGAGTACACATACACACACACACACACACACACCCACCACACATATTCTAATTCCAAGTATCCTTTGGGGGAAATCCAGTGAAATCCTCTGGCAAAATGAATGTGTGAGAGTTAAAATCCTTTTTTATACTCATAATCGTGGATATCATCATGCATTGTTCCAATCTCTGTGTCAAGCCTGAGAAATTGGGGCCATTACTGTGCCTGTTCTAGCAAGAAGCACAGAGACAGAGTAACTCTCAGGGCATCAGCAACGGAGGATCCAGGATTGGCTCCAGAGCCTTGACATCTGACCACCTTAGGCTTCTGCTTCTCATTCATTGTTAATCCCTCATTCAATAGGAATTTATTGAGCCCTAATATGTGTCAGTTTGTCAGGTTTGGAACATCCCCGAGTAACACCACCTGGACACAAAGCATGTAAGCAAGAACAGGCACATTCTCTGTTCAGAAGGACAATCTGGCTGATGGGTGAGACCTCAAATCAATGATAACTGATTGCTTATTTGTCTCCATGTTCTGGAGGGGGTAAATAAGACAGGGACACAAGAGTTTGCATTTCTATTAAGCTCACACATGATGTTAGCATTGTTTGTCTGGGGACGGCACTCAGAGGACCACTGAGTGACAGAAAGAACAGAAACCGAGACATAGACTGTCATTGAGAGGTTTGCAGGTGAAGAGGCAGCAGAGAGAATGTCTATAGGCTTCCACAGAAGCAATAGGCAGATGCCACTTTGAGAAATGGAGGTAACGGCCGGAACCCGAAGCGTACAGGTAGTGAAGAAAAGGAGGTGATGCTCAGGAGGCAGCACCGGTGAATTTAAAGCAGCTCTCACCTTCTCAAGGAGAGGATCACTCCTCATGAAAACTTCCATGGAACGACCGCACAGGTTTCATTATTTCCCCAAAGTCAAACCTTCTTTTGATATGAAAGGCAAGTCCCATTTCCAATCACTTATCTGGACTTCCTCCACATTCTCTTGGAGAATTTGTCCCGGGTTGCACTGGCCTCATGTTGATTCTGCTGCCTGGGAATAATAAATATGCACAAGTTCATGATGTGGCTTTGTCCGTGATAAAACCTAGCTCTTCATGGCCATCCCATACGTGACTACTTCTGCAAACGGTTTTGAGAACTAGAAGGTCCCACTAGCTTCTCCAGAGCTTCCAAATCCCACTAGTGTAGCATTCCTATTAATCTATGGGATCACCCTGAGACTCCTATTCATATGCAAATATGTATGCAGGAAAGATATGTATTACTATCACAGTCTCATAAATATAGTCACAGAGGAGTTTATTGGGATATCTACTTATCCATGGCCTGGGCTGGGATTCGGGGAGCAGAGGCATCTCTTAGCATTCCCTGATGTCTTCACTTGCATGGAGATTGTGCTCTTTGTGACCACTAGACTGCTACAGACACATATGTACCCATCTGGGTCCAGCATCATCTATACACATGTTCAGTTTGATATTAATTAGCCACTTAGTTTCAGTCCATATGATCGTTGCCTCAGGGCTCACCTAGGTGGACACACACATTCTCTCCAGAACTGTTTGATGGCCCCAGTCACAAATGGACAGCAAAACTTTAGGAGGCACAGCTCAGAGGTAGAATGTGAGAGTGAGTACCTAAGTAGGTTGTCATTTGGAATAAGTAAAAATGTAGCATGAAGAAAAAGAGAGGAATGGAATAATTTTAAAGAGCAATGGGAGAGAGAAGGATGGACAAGGAGAATAGAGGAGGCAGTCCTGGGGCACCAAAGGCACAACTGCTTTCTACCAGCTCATGTCTTTAGCTCCTGTTGGGGAAGGAGTCGCTGAATTGACAGGGTAAGTGAGCTTTGTTGTGGCCCCAGAAAAAGCATAATATCACTACCCTGCTCTCTAAATGAGATAGCATTCTCGTCTGGAATTGTGGAGTAGTACGAACCTTTCATCAAGATAGAAACTAAACCTAAACTCAAACCCAAACAAAACAAACAAAAAAAACCCCAAACACACAAAGAAAAAAAGTTACTTAAGTTCCAAAACATGAATTACAGTTTGAATATCCTTTTCTTCCACCAGAAGGTGTATTTCACTGAGTACCTTGAGACATCCGGCAGTTATCCTGGGATGATATAGTTGGTGGGCAGCACAAACGAGGCGGGGGGATAGGGAGTCCTAATCCTCCTACCCATTGCTTCCTCTGCCAGCTCAAAAAAGTGACCTCTCTTTTCAGAAATGGCTTAGCAAGATCCCGTGAACTTTCTTTTTACCCTTATCAGATGTTGATCGGGAGGACTGTTAAGGTTTTTTCTCTCTCTCAAAACCTGATAGATGTCAGCCCCCCAGCTTGTTAACCGCTGATTTGGCTATCATTAGTTTCTGCTTCAGATGACTGCCCCATCTATCTTGGCTTAATACATTACCATGCCAACACACGATGGTATATAGGTATTCTTTTATTATGCTCAAGTAGCATATTGAAGCATGTTTCAATTTAGAGTGACACAAATCTAACTTTCCTCACCCTTTAATTTGACTCCGTGGAAACACAATATGGGCATAACAGACAACGTACAGTCTATTAGCAATTTTACAGTGAATCACTGTTAGAGTCTGTCATCTTAGTATTTATTTGACTAAGTCGCATGTGATCTAGTTGAACATTTCATGTATGCCTGTAGTTTGCTTCCTGACAACCTGTGTAGAAAGCACATGTAGAACCGCATATAAAATATGCATGCATCCTCCCATGATGATATTTATAAATGCGTGACTTTAATAGTGAAACACTTAAACAAGGATGACCCAATGGATTCTGCTCCAATATGCATGGTTGTTATTGAATTTTTAAACTCATTAAAGGAAAAAGTCTTAAGAAGTAGCTTTACGGACTAGGGACACAACATCAGCTTTGTGTGCTTGAGGCTCTTTAAAAAAATTTTTTTTAATGTTTATTTCTTTTTGAGAGACAGAGAGACAGAGCACAAGCAGGGAAGGGGCAGAGAGAGAGGTAGACACAGAATCCAAAGCAGGCTCCAGGCTCTGAACTGTCCGCAAAGAGCCTGATGCGGGGCTCAAACTCATGGACTATGAGACCATGACCTGAGCCAAAGTCAGATGCTTAACTGACTGAGCCACCCAGGCGCTCCCCCCACTTATTTTTTAAGTTTATTTGTTTATTTGAGACATACAGAGTGTGAGTGGGGTAGTGATAGAGAGGAAGAGAGACAGAACTTCAAACAGGCTCCACAGTGTCAGCGCAGACCCTGATGCAGGGCTTGAACCCACAAAACTGCAAGCTCATGACCTGAGCCAAAACCAAGACGCTTAACCAACTGAACCACCCAAGTGCCCCTGTCTGAGGTTCTTTCTGAGAGAAAGAGATGGGGAGAGTTTTCAGTTAGCCACCAAACATAGCAAAAAAAAAAAAAAAAAAAAAAAATTCATTGACCTTTTTGTGATATAGCGTGAATCCTTTCTTCATATTTGTTGCTTTAGAAAATGATAAAAAGGATCATTCAGAAAATTCAAATTTGTCTCTAAGCACTACTAATTCAATCACAACAGCACTTCAGTAGAGCTGAAAAATAAGTGTGCACAGATACACACATACCTCCTTGAGATGATGCAGTATATGTTTATGTTTGTGTGCATGTGTGCATGTATATGTGTTCATGTACATATGTGTGCATGCACATGTGTGTGCATATATGTGTGGTATATGTGTGTGTATACATGTGTGCATGTGTATGTGTGTGCATATGTGTATGTACATGTGTGACATATATATGTATGTATATATGTGTGTATGTGTGTGCATGTATATGTGTATATGTATGCACATATGTGATATATTGCATGTATGTGTGCATGTATGTATGTGTATGTATATATGTTCGTGTGTATGTGTGTGTGATATATGTGTATATGTGTGTATGCACACATGTGATATATGTGTATGTATATGTGCATATATGTATATATGTGTATATATATGTGTATTTATGTGTGTGTGTGTTTTAAACCATTTTTAAACCTTTCTTTAAACCATTTTAAACCAATTTTAAACCACTCTTCTCAACTCATTCCTTGTCCTTCACACAGCCTTGCATACCTGCCTTGTGGATGTTCCTTTAAACTTTTCAGTTGGCTATGCTTTGGGCTTATTTAACAGTGGTGCTTCATTCCTACAGTATTAGGATCATTTTTTTCAAAGGTGAGGGAGACTTTCCGGTTGCACCAGACAGTGAATTTCTTTGTTTCGTTGCTGTTACTTTGTTTAACTTAATTTGAAATGGGTTATAGCATATATAGCTTTAGGCACTGCTAGGTCCAGGTGCTCAAATGATGTTGTCAGGGCTCTGGCTATCTTGCCATGTCTGGATTCACTTTCCACTGTATGATTGTGTCATTCCCAGATAAGCTCTTTCCAGATAGTGAGATAGATGGTTTTTAGCATCCCCATGCCTTTATAGTAATGGCTCATGATCAAAAAGACAGAAAACCATTCTCTCAGTGTCAATATGTATAATCTCAGGGAGGTTTCTGACTGGCCCTACTTGGGTCACACCCCGAATCACTGGGGTAATCATGGGATTTGTTTACACTTTGGGTCTAGCCTAGTGACTTGGGCCAGCTTAGGGCCAGGGTGCTACATCGAGTTCCATGATTAGTAGCCTCATCATAACCACATGGAATTATGTTTGTGTTGGGGAGTGGGGTGGGGAGAGCAGCCTCCAAAGGGAAGGGGGATCAGAAATAGAAACCATGTCCCCACCTCACCTACCTAGATGCCTTGACTCAGATTGCTTCAGATAATCATCTCTCCCAATTTTACCACATTTGGAACTTTCCAATCCATTACCCTTTACCCAGGCCTCAACTACATTTTTCCCTAAGCATTCTCTAAATCATAGCTGAAGTTGCTCAGGATTTTCCCAGGGAAATAGGAGTCAACAAAAGCCCAAGAGATAAAACACTTGCATGGCCAATAAGCCTTAAAATAGGCAGTAAAAGATGGGCAGATGGTCTCCATCCAAGAGTCTTGGAAAAGCAGCCAGACATTCTGTGCACGCTTGATAAACATCAAACAAATCACAGACATCTGTGAAGATGGGTTCTACCCATGACCACTCGCTGGGTCCCTGGAAGAAGAAGAAAAACATACTCTCAGTCATGTTTCCTACCCCAGTTCCTCCTTCCTTCCACAAATTATCTTGCCATTGAATATAAGCCTTCCCTAGAACAACTTGTGGTGTAGCACATGGTGCTAAAATTCTAGGGTAAGATAAACTGACAACAATGAAGGCAAGTTACCTAATCTCTGTAAGCTTAGTTTATCTTTTATCTATAGCATGGGAATAGGAATATTTATCTCATGGGATAGTTCAATCACTTAACCTCTTTAAGCTTCAATTTCATGATCTGCACAATGGACATAGAGTAATATCTTACTTATAGGGTGAATCAGAGTTACCTGCTCAATATCCATTCTTCACTTCTTCCTTAGTAGCATAATCCTAGTTCTGGTAATGGTGGCAAGATGTCATGATTTTAAAAAGACGCAGCCTTTCTTGCAGAGAGGGGTGGTCCATGAAAGTGGAAGCTTTTAAGAGTGACATCAAGAAATCCTCAACTGATACCCTTTCCCCCTTTATCTCTTCTTTCCATCTGCAATTAGATGTGATGTCTTCAGCTTCAGCAGCTATCTTGGGTTCATGAGGAAAGACAAAGAGGATTGCTGAGACCTTGACTCTGACATCCTTGAGTTGCTGAAACAACACCAGCAAACTCTTACTTCTAGTCTTCCTGTTGTTTGAGAAAAAAATAAATCCTTTTGTATGTTTAGTACTCTGTAGTCAAGTCTCTGTTACTTGCAGCCAAATGCAATGTATAATTGTGTTAGGATTGTTTAAGTATTCGAACAAGTAATCCATACAAAACACTCATTGCAAAAATCTGCAATATTGACTCCTTGATACTGTTTTTTGTTGTGGTGGTTATTCTTACTAGGTGTCAGTGGAATGTTTTCTCCCAACTATGTCTCAACTATTTCTGATTTCAGAAATGTTAGGATGGGCAAATTGTGTACCTTAAAATCAGTGAAGTAGGATAATAATAATAATAATAATAGCTAACATTTATAGAGCAACTCTTATTTATAAATGTAACAGTGCTAACTGTTCAAAGTGTTACATGGCATTAGTGCTCAAAGTGTTGTTTTCTTTGTATCCATTCGTATTGCTTCCTCTAATGCAAGGGTGTGTCTGTCCAAGACTAGGAAGCCTCCTTCAATAATCTGTAAAGGGTAATAGGTTCCAGGTGCACTCAGGAGGTGGTCACAGTGAACAGCACTTTCTCACTAAAAGGAAAACTCCACCATGAATTTTGGAAAAATAATGAGTTTTGTAGCAAACTGTCTCTTAAAGGGGACCCAACAAGGCTGGTCCCTAATTCCAGTTGGCTCTTCAAAGCAGGTCTGATCAGTGGGGCTGAGATTAGCACTATTGGGACAGACCAATTCATTGAAATATTCAGTCTCCTATCAATGTCACCCTCCACCCAGGCCTGGTGGGGAGGCAGCATCCACCATCAGCGTTTCCATGACGATGCAGTATATTTAGTCAGTAGCACCTCCCGAGTAAACAGTAATCCTTCAGAAAAACAAGAAGGTCATTACAGCAACTTGTCAAATCAATGCAGAGGGTGTCGAGGCCGATTAAGGCATCCTCTCTCGCAGCTGACACAGTGTCAATAGTACTGGGCCACTACTGCTCAGGCAGATGATTGAAGTGAAGTGCCCATCAGTCAGGGCGTTGAGGTGGGCTAACGATTCCCCGTGCTGCCTATTAGAGCTACATGACAACTCAATCCTGTTTGCTGGCAAAGAGAGAGAGGGGGAGAGGGAGAGAGAAGGGGAAATATAGTGACCTTGTTGCTTTGTTTGAAGCTGAATTAAATTGACAAGAGCAGCTAATCTTTACCTAGGGCGATTAACAGAATTAAGGACCACAACAAAGGCACCCAAGGTTTTAACATCCATGCAAGGGCTCAGGGATGTTTATGATGTAGGAGGCTCTCCTTTGGTATTCAGGTACAATCCAGGCATATATTCTGGGCCAAGCCTTCTCCAAATGAAGCGTGGGTAATCCCATTAACACCCTGCCAAAGCAACGTGTAAGGACACAAGGCGTTCACTGAATATGCCTCTTCCTGCATCAGCCTGGAAGCCTACCCTTCCCAGTGGCACTCGCTGATTATTTTAGACTTATGAATCTGGGCTGAGGAAAGCCATAAATACACAGAGTTTTAATATATTTCCCAAGAGAAATATTTTGCCTGATTTTAAATCTTCTAAGCCTATGATTCCACAGCAATTTTTTCCAAACCAGTCAGTGGTTCAGCAAAATAAGAGAAGGGCCCCATGGCAGGAGAACAGAACTCCCAAAGAAGGAAATGAGCAGTTTGAGAGTTTCTTGGACAGAAATATCTTTTTCTCACTTACTGGAACATTCTACCCTTGCTGCAGTTAAAGTCATGGGATACAGCATGAACAAATTCGAACAAATTGGAACAATGGTATCAGAGATAAAATTTTTACTTTTTTAACAGAAAGTTGCATTTAAGATTTACTAAGAATACTCTTCAGTGATCAAAAGCAGGGGTAATCAAATCTTTTTCTGTAAAGATCAAATAGCTAATATTTTAGGCTTTTTAGACCTTATCAGCCTTGCTGCAACTACTGAACTCTACCATTGTAGCATGCAAAGAGTTGTAGATGATATATAAGTGGTTGTGTTCCAAGAAAACCTTTATTTACAATAACAGGCAGTGGACCAGATTTGGCCAGCTCACTGCAGTTTGCAGATTCTTGACTAAAAAAGATCTTAGCAATTCCATTCACCCAACTAACATTCATGGAGTGCTTTCTATTTGTCAGGCACAGAACTAGCTGTTAGAGAAAAATAAGGGAAGAAACACAGTCCTTGCATCTGAAGAATTTGCGGTAAAATGGAAAAGACAACTATTTGTGTGCATGACTATAATATAGAGAACAGGAGAAGGTGGGGCTACGCATTCAAGAAACTCTAGGTGGGTAAGGTGGATAAAGGCATCACAGATTCAGTGTGGCCAGAGTTTAGTGTGTGTTTGTGTGTGTGTGTGTGTGTGAGAGAGAGAGAGAGAGAGCACAAGAGAGAAAGATCTGGAAACAGAGAAGACAGGTGAAATGACAAGGTCAAGAAGAAGAGAAAGAGACTTTAGGGGACAAATAGGCTACAGAAAAGACTAGAAAGGTATGAAGAGATTTGTATGGCAAGCTACGGAATTCAGATTTTTCATCTATAGGCAATAAAAAGCAGTTAATGACTTTAAGCAGAGTAATAATGCAATCACATGGCTATGTGGAGATAAGGAAAGACTAGCCAGAGACTATTATAATAGTTCCAGGCAAAAAGAATAAAATCCTGCATGAAGATTGGTCAGGGAGTAGAGAAAAGAACAAAGATGTGAGAATGTTTTATGAATAGAATCTATCAAGCTCTGCTCTTAGGGATAGGGTAAATACGGCTAGAGGGCTACCTTGGCATCTCCTCCAAGAAAGTTGGTCTTGGGTCAGTGTAGGTCTTTGAGAAAATTTTGCACAGGGCGAACTAAGGCAGCGCAGCCAAGGGAGAAATTTAGTCTAAGAGGATAGCAAGAATTCACCATGGAAACAGTCTGTAAGAGCCAAGCATGGAAAATGATCCAAAGGTAGGAGTGAGGTAGTGGATCACTGAGATGAGAAGCTCATGAAAGTTGGTAGATGTCAGAATGCAGAGCTGGAAATATGGTTGGGGCAAATTGTTAGGTGAGGTGAGCAGGACATCATTCCTCAGTCTGGTGTGGTACCAGTGTGGGGAGAGTTAATAATATAAGGCCTCATGTAAACTCAGATACAATCAATAACCCCAGGAATTATTCCAAAAATTCTATCTGGGTAATTCAAAGCAGGGTCATGTTTAACAGAGGTAGAAAAGACAGAAGATGATAGAGTGATACTGAGTTTACTTTAGGGTGTGATGAGTTGGAAACACCTACAGGTCAACTGGTGGCTTGTTGAATTTAATGATGTAGAGCTTAAAATTGGACATGTAGTTTTCAGACTAATCAGTATGTATCTGTAGTTGAAGCCATAGACACAAACACACACACACACACACACACACAGACACACACACACACACACACACGTGGCTGAGAAGAACAGAGAGAAAAATAGAATCCTATAAAAAATACTTATGGAGAGGACAGAGAAAACTGAATCACTGAAAGAAGACAGGGAAATACTGGTCAAGGATGTAGGAGAAAAATCAAGGGAGAATGTTTCTGGAGTGGGGTGGGGGATGGTTAATGGCAAATATTACAAGGAAGTGAGTTTAGTTAAAAACCAAACAGAACTGGGGCACCTGGGTGGCTCACTCAGTTAAGCATCTGACTTCAGCTCAGGTCATGATCTTGCAGTCCCTGGGTTTGAGCCCCACATTGGTCTTTGTGCTGACAGCTCAGAGCCTAGAGCCTGCTTCAGATTCTGTGTCTCACTTCCTCTCTCTGCCCCTCCCCTGCATGTGCAGTGTATCTCTGCCTCTCAAAAATAAATAAACATTAAAAAAAAAGAACTGAAAAGCCTTTGGGGTAATTCTTGGCAATCCTGAGTTAGAAGAACAGAGTGGATAGAAGACAGATTATCCTTGGGTGAAAACTGAATGGGAGACAGTCAAGACTTTTGATGATAAAAAGAGATGAGAGGTATGTTTATAATTTAGGAAGATATATAGCAGAAGGAAGATGATTAAGAATGAAAAATACTTTAAAATATTTGAACTCAAAAGAGAAGCTTATGGAGTATGAATATATCAGCGAGGAAATACAGACAAGCTTAGAATGGTGTTTCCCCAAATAACCTGTAAACAAGAATTACCTGTGGGTATTTGTTAAAAATGTTCCCAGGCCCCAATACAGATCTCCTAAATTAGTAGATGTGGAAGATATACCAGATGCGGGGGGAGAGGGGTGCCCTGGTGGCTCCATCAGTTGAGTGACTGACTCTAGATTTTGGCTCAGGTTGTGATCCCAGGTTGTGGGATGGAGCCCCATGTCAGTCTCCACACTGAGCATGGAGCCTGCGTAAGATTCTCTCTCTGTCTCTGTCTCTGTCTCTGTCTCTCTCTTGGGGCGCCTGGGTGGCTCAATTGGTTGAGTGTCTGACTTCGGCTCAGGTCATGATCTCACAGTTCATGGGTCCGAGCCCCATGTCAGGCTCTGTGCTGACAGCTCAGAGCCTGGAGCCTGCTTCAGATTCTGTGTCTCCCTCTTTCTCTGCTCCTCCCCTGCTCACACGCTGTCTCTCTGTCTCAAAAATAAAGATTAAAAAGAAATTTAAAAAAAAGATTCTCTCTTTCTGTTCCTATGCCCTTCTCTCCTACTTGCATGCTCTCTCTCAAGAAAAAACAAAAAAGAAGATCCACCAGAGAGACCAGGGGATTTCAATGTATAATAATCATCACAAGTGGCCCTAATAATCAGGCTGGTTTGGGAAACTGTTGTAGGAATATTTGAGATTAGGGCAGTGATACACAAATTTGACTGTTCATTGGAATCAACTGAAGTGCTTTAAAAACATCAATGTCTGGATCCCACCTCCCAAAGTAGCCGATTTATTTGATCTAGAATTTTGCCTGCGTATTAGGAGTTTTATAATTTTCTCATGATTTCTAACATGCAGCTAATTTTGAAGGGTAGGTAGGGGAAGATGAGGATGAATGAAAACAAGTTTGGAGGAAGAAGAGGAAAATATACTTGTTTATACTTCTGTGGCCTCTATTATAGTGAAGAAGTAAAAGGCTTTATAATCTGTTGAAAGTGAAGGGGTGTGAGTGGCATGTTGGACTTGGGGAAAGAAGTAAAGGGAATGAATGGGAATATGAAATGTAAGAGCACTAAAGATGTTGCTGAAATGATACCCTTTTTCAGCAGAGGCAACTATTTAGAAATAGAGTGGCTGGTTGACTCTGTATCTGGTGCTGGCTTAACAGGGAAAATATAGCAGTGTGACCAGGGCAAAGAGAATTGAGGGACTTGGAGAGATTAACATCATTTAAGGAGGAATGGTTATCTGAGAACTGTTGTGAGTAGTAAGTCATAATTTCACTTTAGGATCTTGGAAGCTCAGCCTCAAAGAAGAGCCACAGAAATTACTTGCCCAGGTGGGCTGGAAATGAAAAGAGATTAGGTTTTGAGATATGGGATTGCCTAGTGAGACAAAGGGCTTGAACTCTAGGTTTATCAAACCAGGCTCTTTGACTTACTAGTTGTGTAACCTTGGGCAAATTATTTAACCCATGGAAGACTTGACTTCTTCTCTGTAAGATGGGGATAATAATACTTGTTAGAAAACTACATGAACAAGGCAGTGGTCAACAATGTCACTCTTCAGGAAAGTCCAATAGGATAAGAAATAAAGAGAAAGCTTTGAATTGGTGAATAAAATGATTATTGGTGATCAGTTTCAACATTTGGTGAGGGTAGGAGTCACATTCCAATCGGCTGCGAAAGAAAGTCATGAACTAGAGAGTCAAGAAGTTTGATGAAGAGAAAGAGATAATTAAAGGTAAATTTAGGAAAAAACATGGTCTATGGAATACTTACAGTTATCTTTGTCATGATTAAATTAAATGATGAACACAAGGCAGCTAATCCAGTAGACACACAGTACTCACTAAAAGCGATCCCTCATTATTATTATTACTACTGCTGTTACTGATACCACAGTTTTGTGGATGATAACCCCTGGTTTGGGGAAATAAGAATATCATATGTTTTATGGGTTTGGTGCTTGTGTTGACTAAATGAAAATTTTAGGACGTGTGGTCTGAAGTGATGGAGTGGTGAAATCATGATGGGTAAGGTAGCTATAGAGGTAACAAGCCTATTAGACAATATTCTGCTATTTTGTTGTCATGTTTGCTGCTAAAATGGGGTTCCATGATGTCTACTTATAACTATATCTAAAACTGGGGGCCATTCTAAAACTTGTTTGATGAAAGCTGCCTTTATGTTTGTATCATGTTTTTGTGCAACTCATCAGTTTATCTAACTGAACTACTCAATCACGTAGACTAAAATGCTGCCAGGAATGGGGAGAGTGAGAGCAAGAGTGAGAAAACTGTCCCAAAAAAAGTCTAAATAAGAGAAAGCATTAGAGAAAATCAGAAATAATAGCTTTCATTACTGGTCCTGAGCCCTGCTTGGCACGTGTCTATATCCTATAGATAATGCATTCTAGCATCTAGAAAAAGAAACCAATGCTACAGATGCTGTGTTGTATGGAAGGTCAGGGATCTAGAAAATATTCAAAGTGGGCATTTCTTAGAAGGGTCTGGTATACTTAGTAAACAGGGGAAAACATCTTACAACCTATCCTAGGGACAAGCATGCAAAAGCCTATTTATTTCTGCAAATAGAGCAGAACCAACCACCAAAACAATGGTCTCCACAGTTTTGGAAGAAAGGCTTAATGGAGCACTTGGTCTCAAATAACAACCCCAGTGAGCCAGATCTATTTTGGAGGCCCTTGGATCACTGAGAAGTAGAATTATTATAGTGACTTTTAGTTGCCAAGACTAGATCCAGTGAACAGAGGTTGAAGGGAGGGAGATGTCAGTTTAACATAAGAAAAAAATAAGCTGCTTAGGAAATAGTGATTTTTTTAAAATTTGCATTTGGAGATCCACAAAACAAAATGAATAACCAATTGCTGGGATCTTTTGGAGCAATTTAAACATCAATAGGATATTAGACTTTCAAAATCCCTTCTGAATCTGACATGTTACTTTTGATGTTTTAAAAACATCAGAGCCATGTTTAATACTCATACGCTAGGAAGAACTTAACTCTTCCCTGGAGCAAGTCAAGACTCGGTTGGTCAAAGCTCTTCCTGACCAGACAGATAACAGGATATAGAAGAATTCTGGAAAAAAGTTGTAAAGAGATCATTTTTGGGAAGAGAGGCTTCCATTTATGTCTACTGGGACATATTCTATTTGAGAATATACTACAGACTTTAAAAGTTATCTCATTCCATTTTCACTGGAGAACCAAGGGGTAAGTCTATAATCCCCATTTGTTGAATGAGGATATGGCATAATTAGAGTAGTTAAATAAATTGTGGGTGATCACACATCTAGAAAACCAGTACTTAAAACCAGATTTATTTTATTCCACAGTTGGGCTCTTATCACTGCATTCTACTTTTCTCAGCTTCTGTCAGTTACCAGCTGCATGATTTGGGGTATATACTCACACGACCTCAAAATTTTTGTCTTTGATTATAACATTGTAGTGTTGTTGTACAATATTACATGGGGAGCTTTTGGGTAGTTGAAAATAGTAGCTGCTACCTACATCCACACAAGCCATATAACCTGTAAAAATAATACAGAAAAAAAGAAGAACAAATAAAATCACACAAAACCCACAACTTTGGAATAACTACATCACAGAGAGTTACCAAATTTCAAAACAATTACAAAAGTAAAAATTGCCAAATCCCAGTGAGCTTTCATTCATAGTCCCACCAAAGTCTGTTTGTGATAAGGAAGGGCAGTTTGAGGAAAATCTATAAGAAAAAGAGAAGATAGGAGTTAAACTGGACATAAAGTTTTCTAAAACCACAGCCAGAAAGACAAAGTTCACGTTATGTGTGAAAACACTAAAAATGTTTATTGATACATCTTATTATTGATGACAAAAATTGGTGCTTAAAAGCACACACGATTGGAAATGATAGTTTTTGAAAGGCATGACTTCAGAGAAGAAGGTACAAAAAGGAAGGGAGAGAATCCCCTTGACGATTGAATGGTGAAGGAGAAAAGAAGCCAAATGGAAAAATTTAAGTTTGTTCCAGAGAAGAAACAAATTAAAATAAATAAATAAATAAATGTGGACATAGAATATCTCCCCACATCATATGGGTGTATACACAAGCACACACACACACACACACACACTCCACTAAGGAATTGGACTTTGCTATCCTGGCAGAAGAGAGCAGCACAGAATTAGAAATCTAAATATCAACAAATCTTAGAAAACCACGAAAGACAATATATTCAAAGTTATAAAAAAATCAGAAAACAAGAGTCAATATGTCTCAGTTGATGAAAAATTCTCCCTCAAAAAAAAAAAAAAAAAAAAGGAAAAGATAAAATCATGAAGAAAAATCCCTACAAGATCACTTTGCAAGGTTAATTAAGTACACAGGCAAAATCATTTGGGAATATAACAAATCAACTTGAATGAGAAATTCAAAAAACAAAAAATGGAAATAGGTTAAAAAATAAAAGGAAAAAAACGAAAGGACAGTTTATTGAACCAAAGAAAGAAAAGGTAAAAATAATCAAAATTATTTCAGAAATGAAGACTAAATTATAAGATTCTAGGTGAAAAAAATTAAAAAAACATTTCATGAACTGTATTCCATAAAGATAGGAAGTAGCCAACATCATGGAAATGAGGTAAAGGAAGGAGAAAAAAGTCAGAGAAAAAGTGTTAGTGATGGGAGACAGGCAAAGAAGAAAGAACATGCATATAATTGGAGGCTCAGAATAAGAAAAGGAAACTAATGGAACATACCTAATGTTTAAAACTTTAATTCAATATTATTTTCCAGAAATAAAAGAAAACTTGAATCTATATCTTGAAAGGACTCATCCTTGGGAAATCAACCCTGGATGATCAACACTGAGATACATCATTTAAAACTACTGAACCTCAAAAATAAAGGAAAAATCATCGAGCCTTCATGAACACACACACACACACACACACACTGATAATAGAGAATATTCCTTCTTCTAAAATACTCATGGATTGTAACAAAATTTAGCCTATATTAAGTCACAAAGAAACCAGCAATAATTTTCATAAAGTAGAAATTTAAATATAACTCATCACTATGCAAAAAACTTAGATATCATTAAGAAAAAAAACCCTTCTACGTGGAATTGAAAAACAACCCTGTATAAAGGAAAATACACATTGAAAACAATTAGAAAAAATTAATGGTAATGAAAACACTGCTTATCAGAATCTATGGGTATATATAAAGTAATGATTGCAAGGAACTGCATAGCCATAGTAATCTTATACATAAAAATGAAACAATGAAAGTAAGGAAATACTTGACAAAAGTATTAAAGGGGCTCCTGGGTGGCTCAGTTAGTTAAGCGTCCAACTTCAGCTCAGGTCATAGTCTCATGGTTTGTGAGTTCAAACCCTGCCTCGGGCTCTGTGCTGATGGCTCAGAGCCTGGAGCTTGCTTCAGATTCTGCATCTCCCTCTCTCTCTGCCTCTCCCCTGCTTGCTCTCTCTCTCTCTCTCTCTTAAAAATAAATAAGCATTGAAAAAATGTTTTTATGTATTGAAAAGTCAGAAGAAAATAAAAGGAAGCACAAAGAAGAAAATACCAAAGATAAAAACAGAAGTTACTGGTAGGGAATGGGTAATAGCCTGGAGAGAAACCACTCTGTGGCATAGGTTCATGGGGAAGGATGATAGTTGAGGGGCAGAGGCAGGAGCAAGGAGAGAAGCTCTGGTCATTCCAGAGCCCCTGATGTAAATACAAGGTAATGCTAAGGAATTAATTTTTTTAAATATTTATTTATTTTTGAGAGACAGAGAGAGAGCATGAGTGGGGGAGGAGCGGAGAGAGAGGGAGACACAGAATCTGAAGCAGGCTCCAGGCTCTGTCTGAACTGTCATCACAGAGCCCGATGTGGGGCTCCAACTCATGAACTGTGAGATCATGACCTGAGCCGAAGTCAGATGCTTAACCGACTGAGCCACCCAGGCTCCCCAGTGCTAAGGAATTTAAAGCTGCAGTGCATTATAAGTAACACTAGAAACAGAAAAACCCAAACCCAGCCCAAGCCCTAACTAGATTGGCTAAACCCCTACACTAATGGCCTGAGAGAAGAAGTTTGCCTATTGCCAGGCATAAAACTATCTCAGCTCAGCTGCCTACTGGTCTACAATGTCTGCCACTTGATCAAACACAGTAAGAGGCTAAAAAGCAAGAACATGCATTCATTGACAAGAGACAAAATAATTGAAAGAATCAGACTCAAAAGCGAACCAGATGTTGGAAACATCAGACAGGGAATTAAACATAACTATGGTTAATACGTTAAAGTCTCCAGGGAAATGATGGACAACATTCAGAAATAATAAACAGGTGGCTAATTTTGAAGAAAGCAACTATAAGAAAAATCCATATGAATATCCTATATAAATAAAATACCTGATATTTTATACCTGATAAATAAAATAAAAATAAATACCTGATAACAGGTATAAATAAAAATAAAATACCTGATAACAGATATAAATAGTTCTCTTGAGGGGCTTATCACTAGACTGGACATGGCTGTGGAAAGAATCAGTGAGTTTGAAGATAGGACAATAGAAATTTCCCAAGCTGAAATACAAGGGGAAAAACGAATGGATGTACAGAGCACAGCATCCCAGAACTGTGAAACTGCCAAATGATCTAATGTTGAGAATAGGAAAAAGAGATATAATTAATATATCAAAATTCTGTTTTTGAAAAAAAAATCAAATACATATGTCACTAGCAAGAATAGAAAATAGGGACACGTGAGAAAGATATAGAAGCCAACATGAAGAGGCTCCTAATGGCCAAATGTGGGAAATTTTGAGGAACAAAATAAATGACAGTAATCAATTATAATCCACAGATTAAAATAATAACTCATGGGGTGCCTGGGTGGCTCAGTCCATTGAGTCAAGCTCTTAGTTTTGGCTCAGGTCATGATCTCAGGGAGTTCAAGCCCCACATCGAGCTCTGAGCTAACAGTGTGAAGCCTGCTTGGTATTCTCTCTCTCTCTCTCTCTCTCTCTCTCTCTCTCTCTCTTTCTCTGCCCTTCTCCCATTCTCTCTTTCTCTCTCTCTCTCAAAATAAATAAATTAATTAAAAAATATATTTTAAAAATTGTCTTAATAATAATTCATAGCCTAATACTGATAGTTATATACTGATACTAATATAAATGTATAAGTGGATGTATAAATGAAATATTACAGTAATTGTTTCAGGCAAGAATC
This sequence comes from Panthera leo, assembly GCF_018350215.1. Classification (NCBI taxonomy): domain Eukaryota; kingdom Metazoa; phylum Chordata; class Mammalia; order Carnivora; family Felidae; genus Panthera; species Panthera leo. Next base: position 36,349,126 of record NC_056689.1, on the reverse strand, counting down.
ATCCATGCATGCTAAAATTAGTAAGTGGAAGTATGTTGGGAAACAGGATATTTACATGGTTTCAAAATATCTCCATATGATATACCTGTTAATTACAAATAAAAAAGGAATAAACCACAGTGAGGATAACTAGCATGTATTACCTTAACAAAGTGATGTTATTATCAGCAGTAACAGCATAGATCAAGTGCTTTCTGATATGTACATAGAGAAGGACACAGCCTCAGTTTTTCAGTATTCTTGGCAAAAATTTAAATCAGAATGTAGTCATGCGGAGACATCACACAAACTCAAACTGAGAATCAGTGTACAAAATAAATGGCTAGCATTCTCCAAAGCGCTAAAGCAAAGAGAAATGGAGGAACTATCTCCGATTGGAGGAGACACTAACTTAAGAAATAATAGCTAAATGCAACATGGTATCCTGTACTGAATCCTGGACCAAAGAAAGGGGCATTAGTGGAACAATTGGTGAAACTCAAATAAGATATGTAGATTAAATAAGAGTAGCATATTAATAACGTTGTATCAATCGTGATCAGATTTAACTGCTGTAGATTCTGGGTGAAGGATATTTGAAAAATTTTTTGGCACCTTTTTTGTAAGTCTGGAATTATTTTAAAATGACAAGTTGTTAAAATGTTTAGAGTTAAAAAAAATAAAGTGGTTAAAACAGCAACCTGTTGGGATATTTCTTGTCAATGGACTTTCTACACACACATCTAACCATTTTTCTCCCTGGCTCAAAACCTTCTAAGCCTGTGGCCTTCCTTACCTTGTCCCTGCCAGCCTCTTGTTGTTCCTAATACCTATCCTCGACTCACGTCACTGTGAGTTCTATGAACACATCAGCCTTTCTCAAGACCATGGGTCTCAAGGGCCCCTATCTGTGAGCTCAAAGGAACAGTGCTGGATCTAGTGAATCAGATGTCCGGAACAGATGGTTTTTTGAATACCTCCCTCTTCTAAATGATGTAACTGAATTTTCAGTTGAAATATATATTAATTAATAGTAATCATCACTTTCCTGATTTGCTCACAAGCTTAAAAATACACAACTGACCATTTAAAAAAAATAAATGCCAATTTAAAAGATATTTACAAAATCTGTAACATATTTCAGGTATGAATTAGAATCTTTCCTTACCTGTAAAAACACTGTTATGACTCACAGTTTGCCTAAGTACCTCCAGACCTGTGATCTTTCCAATCATTGTGTTATCATTGCTCATTATGAATCTCCTGTTTAAATGAGGTTGGAGACAGTCTGCATCTTAAGTGAGCTTGTCTGGACCATGATGGACTTACCCCAGAAATGAAAGAGTGTAGTCAGTCTGCATCAGGGTGGAGAGTGACCCCATAACTGAGATTTCTCAGAATTAATTTCCATGTAGAACAGAATGTTTCTTAAAGGACAGGTGACAAAAATGTGCTGATTTCCTGTTTACATGTATGTATTATTCAAACTCAACAATAACTCCAGCAATCATTTAAAACTTAGATGAAGAGATAATTTGGGGAAGAAGGAGAATTTTATCACTGATACTGTTTAGAATTTATTATCATATGGTGATAGTAAAATAAGTCCAGAGGCGCCTGCGTGGCTCAGTTGGTTAAGTGTCTGACTTCGGCTCAGGTCATAATCTCACAAGCCCTGCATCAGGCTCTGTGCTGACAGCTCAGAGCCCAAAGCCTGCTTCCGATTCTGGGTCTCCCTCTCTCTCTGCCTCTCCCCCGCTTGCACTCTGTTTCTCTCTTGAAAATAAATAAAGAATTTAAAAAATTAAAGTAAGTCTGAGTCTTATTTGGTTCTATTTTTTTTTTTTTTTTTTTTTTTTTTTTTTTTTTTTTTTTTTTTTTTTTTTTTTTTTTTTTTTTTTTTTTTTTTTTTTTTTTTAAATTTTTTTTTTTTTTTTTTTCAACGTTTTTTATTTATTTTTGGGACAGAGAGAGACAGAGCATGAACGGGGGAGGGGCAGAGAGAGAGGGAGACACAGAACTGGAAACAGGCTCCAGGCTCCGAGCCATCAGCCCAGAGCCTGACGCGGGGCTCGAACTCACAGACCGCGAGATCGTGACCTGGCTGAAGTCGGACGCTTAACCGACTGCGCCACCCAGGCGCCCCTGGTTCTATTTTTTTTAATGTTTTTATTTATTTTTGAGACAGAGAGAGACAGAGCATGAGCAGGGGAGGGGCAGACACAGAATCCGAAGCAGGCTTTGTCAGCACAGAGCGCGTCGCAGGGCTCGAACTCACAGAGTGTGAGATCATGGCCTGAGCTGAAGTCGGACGCTCAACTGACTGAGCCACCCAGGTGCCCCATGATTCTATTATTATTTTTAATTCATCCCTTTGTTGCCTGCTCCTGACTGCTCTCCCCCCACCTTGCTTTTGCAACACTGCCTCATAGAACCCTGTGTTTCCTTCCCTCATTAGACCTATACCACTCTGCTTTGTAATGGTTTACTGAAATATCCTCATAGCATCGGATATTGTGAGCTCTTTGGCAGCAGAGTCCATGCTTTATTTATTCAGTTCTATATCCCCCACACCTGATGCATAACAGATTCCCAATAACTGTTTGCGGGGGGGAAAAATGACTCCGTGAACACATGCAAACAAGAAGCAGGCCAAGATCCTTACATATATAACCCTGGCAAAGGTAAAAAACCTCCAGCTTTAGCGGCGCCCAGAGTCATAAAACTTGCCAACTGGAGTCCGTGCAGATTTCTGGTGAAGTGAAGGAACTGGTCTCAACCAAAGGGCCAAGCTTTATTATCTGTTCGGCAAATACTGAAGGAGTGCGAGGTGGTGAAGGACTTGAAATTGGTATCAGATATGATGGGGTTATGTCCCACCTGTGCCACTTCATGACAAACAAATTTGTTTTACAAACAAATGTGTGTAAAACATTTACAAATGTTTGTAAAATTGCTTGACTTCCCTGAGCCTCGGTTTCATCATCAGTAACAGGGGCAGAATCCCTACACGACATCGGGTTCCTGTGGTATTTAAATTAAAAGCCTCTGTTGTCACGTCTCTGGCACAGAGTCTACCCATGGCGGGAGCTCAGTAAATGATGGTTAGCACCCCATTCTCCTCTTTCTCTCTCATGACGGATGCTCAGACACACTCCAAATTCATCTCCACTACATTTATAAAACCCAAAAAAGTCTTTGACGTAGCATGACATCTCTCTTAAGATAGGAAACAGTACAATTCGGAGATGTGGCAGTTGTAAATATTTGTCATCAGTTACAAGAAGAGTCAGTCCTGGAACCCCAGGTTTCCCTTCATGTTGTCAGGGCCATCCAGGGCGCACAATGGGTGGCTGACAGAGCAATTGGAGAATTGTTTCCTAAGGCCCTGCTGGAGCTCTGCATAATACCAATTGAGGGCCATGGAGCCCCAAAGCCAGAATTAACCAGCACATTCTTCTCTCCTTTCAGTAGATATTTAATTGGTGCCTGTTAATCAACCTGACTGGCTTCCAATAATCACAACTTATTTTCCAACTTGACAAGACATGCTTAGGGGGAGAGGAAAAGAGAAGCACACAGGGGGATAGGTAGAGCAATGGATAGATAATCAACATTTTTAATTGAATTTCAGGTTTGAGTTTAAGCCTCTCGTTGGAGAGTCTTTATTGGATCTATCATTAGCAGAATAATTCTACTCTCATTTTCTCATTATTTTTAAATTGAACAGCAAAAGAAAAGTGTAATGTCTGAGCACATGTGTTTCTTGGGAAAATTAACTGAAATGCTGGAAGTGATCATTGAATCCAGGGCCACCTAATAGAACTTTCTGCAATGCTGAAAATATTCTATTCTGTACTATATAATATGGTAGCTATTAGTCACATGTGGTTATTGAGTACTTACAATGTGGAGAGTGCAAGTGAGAACCGAATCTTTCGTTTTAATTTTAATTAACTCAAATTTAAGTAGTCATATATGGCTAGTGACTACTTAATGGACAGCACAGATAAGAGATGCCAGTAAAAGGAAAGTCCACTGCTCTCAGAGTGTTGGGGTTGACCTTGCATTGCTCTAAGGCTGCCTGACTCCATACTTCAAACTTTCTCGCATACTCCTGTCCTGCTTGTGTTCCTCCAAGTTATCTTTAAATTGCTTCTACCGAATTCTAGCTATTATTTACTAACGTCTACTTTGTATGTTGTCCTCTGCCTGGTTTTCTAAGGCCTCTGCAGTTGGTTTTCCTTATTGTTTCCTGCCCTGCACCCATTTCCTTTTACATAACGGCTTCCTAATTTTCTTTGGGGAACCACTTTTTCTCTTTCCTTACACACAATTCAGGTGGTTTGGGCAGAGCTGACTCCATCCTGAAACTCTTGGAATACACACTGTGAGCAGGCCAAGCAAGCACTGCATCCCTCTGGCCTCCATAACTGGTGCAGAGATTAACAGATGGCACAAACCTATGTGTGGTGGAGACTCTCATGGAATCCTTTGCTGGTGTCATTATAAATGTGGAACTCCCTTTCCCTTGGGACTGCTGAGCTAATAACATGAAAACACGGAGTGCTGGGAACCATTTGCCACCATGTAGAGATGAGTTTAACATAGAGGAGAATACAATTAAAATTATTGAAGGATATTTCTGATGACATTACCTTTCGACACCTGGATCCAGGCATGTCTGAAGATATGGACGCTAATAAGTTACTTTCTTATCTCCCTCGCTCCCTTCTGTCTTCTGTTTTCTTTTTCTTTCTTTCTTGTTTTTTTTCCTTAAATATATTTGAGCTGTGATTCAGGTAAAAAAGGTTCTGACTAATATATGGCTTCTGTAAGGAGCCTTCTACAAATCTGTCCCCTCCTTACATCTCTTTTGATTTCTTAGTGCTACTATAAATGCACCTACTATAAATGGATTCAAACACATATCCCCATTCCACCTCTCTGTGTCTTTGCTTTTGCTATCTTTTCCATGCCAAATATAACATACTTTCTTTTATTCTTTCCAATTACTCTTCTGGGTTCCTAATCCAGGGTAAAGCTCATCTCCGCCTGCCTTTTCTGGCTCCTCGCTCTGTGTTCTCTGAGTTCGTGACCAGAACTGCAGCCAAGTTCACTCTTCTGTGCTCACTGTGCTCTGTGAGTTTGGTCTTTACTTGCCAACAAGTCTTAGAGGCTCGCTGAGGGCAGACACTACATTCAGTCCATTTTTATTTCTTGCATATCACCTCTCTCAGGGCCTAGTGCAGCAAGGCTCAACAATTCTGATGGACTGATAGATTTATTGAAAGAAAGCACATATTTTGCAAACACTGCTTTCTGAATGCGTAAGAAGGCAGATGGTGTGAGAGGTGGGCTTGAAAGAAAACAACTAAAGCTTACTAAAAATAGATGAACGACCTTTTGTTTATTTTTACACCACCTTTTGTTTATTTTTACATTTTTGTGGAAATTTCACTCACACACTCAGTCTGGAGTAGTATTCTTTGTTCAGAATTGGCTTATGTCTTTTTCCAGGCCTAAAACTAGTAGAAAATGAAGAGAGATAATTATAGCTACGATTCAAGAAGCCAACCATCAAGGCCTGAGGCAATAAAAGTTTAAGACAATCTACAGTCCATTTGTCTCCCGAAGGAAGATACTATCATCCAACCAGAATGTGTTTACAGAAAAGACCACTCAGTGTTCCCAAATAAAAGCAATGAGGAATAGAAGAAAAGATAAAGGCATTGTCTCTGTACTCAGGGCGTCCCAACCTCCTTAGATGGAAAAGTTAACATTTCGGAGATAACAGTGAACAAGATAAGGCAATATATAATGAACTCTGTGGGATAGATCAGTGGTGTAGAATTTAAGAGATGTTGGAGATCACTTGGGGTTGCAGGAGTCACTGAAATTTTCTTAGAGAAGGTATGACTGTGTTTTGAAGAATAGATAAGAACTGAATGAACAGAGAAGACATTAAATGGGCATAAAAAAGAGAAAATTTAAAGAAATAAAATGTTAGCTTTTTTAAATTTAATAAGAGAGGTTCAGATATCTTCTATTTCCTGGTTTTGACTGAGAGCCACTTTTAAATGCTTTAAGAAACTAGAGGCAGGGAGGGAGCCAAGATGGCAGAAGAGCATGGAAGTTTTTTGTGTGTCTCATGTCCATGAAATACAGCCAGACCAACACTAAACCATCCTGCACACCTAGGGAACTGATCTGAGGATTAACACAGCAATCAGAACAACCTGAACCACAGAATTCAGCGGGTATGTGGCACAGAGAGGTGAACTTTGGGAGTGAGAAGCTGCTGAGGGCAGGGAGGTGCTTTTGCATGTGGAGAGAGGATGGAGACAGTGGGGAGAATACGGGAAAAGCACCCCTCCCCAAAGGCAGCTGGAGAGAAAGTGGAAAATTGGAAACAGGTGCAGGGACTGAACTAAAAAGGGAGAAAGGAGAAAGGAGAGGGTTTAAATTCCATTAAGACTGTAAACAAGGGGAGCGCAAAGTCTGCAACTCCACAGCTTGATACCTGGTGGTGCTCTGGTGGGAAGGGCAAATCCCCAGGAGCAGAGTGGGGTCCAGGAGGTTCTCAGGCCACATGGGGAAAAGCGGTTCCACTGCTGGAAGGAAATTTGGTAGAGGCTTGGGGCAACCTGGGCCCAGTAGACCCCAGAGAATGGCTGCATTTGCTGGTGCTGGAACAAGGTTGTTAAGGGTGAAGTCTGGTGCCAGATGTGTGTTGTGGTTTTCCATAATCCTTGAAAAGCTGCTGCTACACTGTCTTGCAAACTTTTTCTGGGGTGGGCTTGCAACTGGCCTCAATCTCTGGGCGTTGGCAGCAGCATGGTCCCATGAATTTTCCTGGGTGCAGCTGACATTTGGCCATTGCTTGGTAAGACCCTCCACAGAGGGGTGGAACAGGTCAAAGCCGCAGAAATAAGGTGCAGGGGAAAACAGCCGCATCTAAGATAAAACTCGGGAGAGAGGTACTAGCTGGGGCTGGGTCACGGACAGTGTAAAAGAGGGGACTGGACAGAAGCTGAAGACAAAGGACAGGTGCGCGATTGCTGATCAGGGAGAACAGAGTTCTGATACTAGAGACTGGGTAGCTGGATGATGCCATTGTCACCGCTCTGGCGCTCATGCGCATGTGCATCTACAAGCGCCACAACAATCCACCCCAGTAGGCTAGCAGCGCCATCTAGTGGAGGATGGAGCCATTACACTGAGCCCCGCCCAACTGGACCAACCTCGCTCTTCAAGAACACAAGTCTCGGGGCACCTGGGTGGCTCAGTCAGTTGAGCGTCTGACTTCGGCTCAGGTCAGGATCTTGCGGTTTGTGAGTTCGAGCCCTGCGTCAGGCTCTGTGCTGACAGCTCAGAGCCTGGAGCCTGTTTGAGACTCTGTGTCTCCCTCTCTCTTCCTCTTCCCTGCTCATGCTCTGTCTCTCTCTGTCTCTCAAAAATGAATAAAAAAGAACACAAGTCTCACCGCCTGCTTAGTTTATGGACTATAAAGTGCTTCATAGTCTGACTTATAGGGGAAAACGAAGTAATTTCAATCGTGTTTCAGTCTGTTAGCAGGTCTATCTATTCAATTTTCTTTCTTTTTTTTCTTTTTTCTTTTTTTCTATTTTTCATTTCTTTTCAGAAGGAGAAAAAAATCATTTTTATTTTCAATATTTAGTAAAAATATTTTTCAATAATTTTTTACTATATTTTTTACTTTTGTATAAATTTTTTCAAATTCTGTTTTACTTCCATCATTTTATTTTAGTCTACTACAGTGTATTCACTTCATCAAATTTTCAAAAGATTTCCTTTTTTTCTTTTTTTCTCTTTTTTGTTTCTTTTTCTTGAATACAGAAAGAGAAAAAATTCATTTTTATTTTTGTTATTAAAAATTTTTTTCTTTAAATTTTTTTCTACTATATTCTTTACTTTTTTGTAAATTTTTTCAAAATCTATTTTACCCCATCATCTCATTTTAGTCTACTTCAGTGTATTCACTTTTTCAAATTTCAAACGATTTCCTTTTTTCCCTTTTCTCTAATCTATCAAGCCACTTTCAACACCCAGACCAAAACACACCTAGGATCTAGCATCATTTATTCAATTTTGTGTGTGTGTTTTTAATTTTTTAGTTTTAATGTTTTTTATTTTAATTTTTTCTACCTCATAAATTCCTTTTCTCCCTTCAAAATGATGAAACGAAGGAATTCACCACAAAAGAAAGAGCACAAAGAAACGACAGCCAGGGATTTAACCAACACAGATACAAGCAAGATGTCTGAACCAGAATTTAGATTCGCGATAATAAGAATACTAGCTGGAGTCGAAAATAGATTAGAATCCCTTTCTGCAGAGATAAAAGAAGTAAACAATAGCCAGAATGAAATTAAAAATGCTATAACTGAGCTGCAATCATGGATGGATGCAGCAGTGGCAAGGATGGACGAGGCAGAACAGAGAATCAGTTGTATAGAGGACGAACTTATGGAGAATAATGAAGCAGAAAAAAGAGGGAGATTAAGCCAAAAGAGCACGATTTAAGAATTAGAGAAATCAGTGACTCATTAAAAAGGAACAACATCAGAATCATAGGGGTCTCAGAAGAAGAAGAGAGAGAGACAGGGGTAGAAGGGTTATGTGAGCAAATCATAGCGGAAAACTTTCCTAACCTGGGGAAAGACACACACATCAAAATTTAGGAAGCACAGAGGATTCCCATTAGAGTCAACAAAAACTGATCATGAACAAGGCATACCACAGTCAAATTCACAAAATACTCCAGGAATGAGAGAATCATGAAAGCAGCAAGGGAAAAAAAGTTAACCTACAAGAGAAGACAGATCAGGTTTGCAACAGACCTATCCACAGAAACCTGGCAGGCCAGAAAGCAGTGGCAGGATATATTCAGTGTGCTGAATCAGAAAAATATGCAGCCAAGAATTCTTTATCCAGCAAGGCTGTCGTTCAAAATAGAAGGAGAGATTAAAAGTTTCCCAGACAAACAAAAATTAAAGGAGTTTGTGACCACTAAACCAGCCCTGCAAGAAATTTTAAGGGGGACTCTCTGAGGGGAGAAAAGATGAAAATATAAAAAAAAACAAATAAATGAAGTCCAAAAGCAACAAAGATTAGAAAGGACCAGAGAACACCACTGGAAACTCCAACTCTACAAGCATCATAATGGCAATAAATTCATATCTTTCAGTACCCACTCTAAACGTCAATGCACTCAATGCTCCAATCAAAAGACATAGGGAAACAGAATGGGTAAGAAAACTAGATCCATCTATATGCTGTTTACAAGAGACCCAGTTTACACCTAAAGATACCTTCAGATTGAAACTAAAGGGATGGAGAACCATCTATCACGCTAATTGTCAACAAAAGAAAGCCGGAGTAGGCATACTAATAACCGACAATCTAGACTTTAAAATAAAAACTGTATCAAGAGATGCAGAAGGACATTATATCATAATCAAGGGGTCTATCCACCAGGAAGACCTAACAATTGTAACATTTATGCGCCAAATGTGAAAGCACGCAAATATATAAATCAATTAATCACAAACATAAAGAAACTCATCAATAGTAATACCATAATAGTAGGAGACTTCAACACCCCACTCACAGCAATGGACAGATCATCTAATCAAAAAATCAACAAGGAAACAATGGCTTTGAATGACACATTGGACCAGATGGACTTAACAGATATATTCAGAACATTTCATCCTAAAGCAGTAGAATATACATTCTTCTCCAGTGCACATGGAACGTTCTCCAGCATAGACCACATATAGGGACACAAATCAGCCCTCAGTAAGTACAAAAAGATCGAGATCATACCGTGCATATTTGCAGACCACAATGCTATGAAACTCGAAATCAACCACAAGAAAAAATTTGGAAAGGTAACAAATACTTGGAGACTGAAGAACATCCTACTAAAGAATGAATGGGCTAACCAAGAAGTTAAAGAGGAAATTAAAAAGTATATGGAAGTCAATGAAAATGATAACACCACAACCCAAAACAACTGGGATGAAGCAAAGATGGTCATAAGAGGAAAGTATATAGCAATCCAAGCCTTCCTAAAGAAGGAAAATAGAGCTCAGATACACAACCTAACCTTATGCCTTAAAGAGCTGGAAAAGGAACAGCAAATAAAACCCCAAACAGCAGAATACAGGAAATAATAGAGATTAGAGCAGAAATTAATGCAACCGAAACCAAAAAAAAAAAAAAAAAAAAAAACCACAGAAAAACAGTAGAGCAGGTCAATGAAACCAGAAGCTGGTTCTTTGAAAGAATTACCAAAATTGATAAGCCACTAGCCAGTTTGATCAAGAAGAAAAAGGAAATAACCCAAATAAATAAAATCAAGGATGAAAGAGGAGAGATCACAACCAACACAACAGAAATAAAAACAATAAGAGAATATTATGAGCAATTCTATGCCAATAAAATGGGCAATCTGGAAGAAATGGACAAATTCTTAGAAACATATACACTACCAAAACTGAAACAGGAAGAAATAGAAAATTTGAACGGACCTATAACCAGTAAGGACATTGAATTAGTAATCAAAAAACTGCCAAACAACAAGAGTCCAGGACCAGATGGCTTTCCAGGGGAATTCTACCAAACATTTAAGGAAGCGTTAACACTTATTCTATTGAAGCTGTTCCAAAAAATAGAAATGGAAGGAAAATTTCCATACTCATTCTATGAAGCCAGCATTACCTTGATTCCAAAACCAGACAGAGACCCCACTAAAAAGGAGAACGATAGATCAATTTCCCTGATGAACATGGATGCAAAAATCCTCAACAAGATATTAGCCAACCAGATCCAACAATACATTAAAAAAATTATTCACCAGGACCAAGTGCCATTTATACTTGAGATGCAGGGCTGGTTCAATACCTACAAAACAAGTAACGTGATTCATCACAACATTAAAAAAAAAGGACAAGAACCATACGATCCTAAATAGATGCAGAGAAAGCATTTGACAAAATACAGCATCCTTTCTTGATAAAAACCCTTAAGAAAATAGGGATGGAAAGATCATACCTAGAGAACATAAAACCCATATATGAATGACCCAATGCTAATATCATCCTCAATGGGGAAAAACTGACAGCTTTCCCCCCAAGGTCAGGAACAATGCAGGGATGTCCACTCTCACCATTGTTATTCAACATAGTATTGGAAATCTTAGCCTCTGCAATCAGACAACACAAAGAAATAAGAGGCATCCAAATTGGCCAGCAGGAGGTCAAACTTTCACTCTTCGCAGATGACATGATACTCTATATGGAAACCTAAAGATTCCACAAAAAAAACTGATAGAACTGATTCATGAATTCAGCAAAGTTCCAGAATATAAAATCAATGCACATAAATCTGTTGCATTCCTATACACCAACAATGAAGCAACAGAAAGAGAAATCAAGGAATCGATCCCATTTACAGTTGCACAAAAAACCATAAAATACCTAGGAATAAATCTAACCAAAGAGGTGAAAAATCTATACACTGAAAACTATAGAAAGTTTATGAAAGAAATGAAGAAGACACACAAAAAAATGGAAAAATATTCCATGCTCCTGGATAGGAGAACAAATATTGTTAAAATGTCGATACTACCCAAAGCAATCTACATATTCAATGCAATGCCTATCAAAATAACACCAGCATTCTTCACAGAGCTAGAACAAATAATCCTAAAATTTGTATGGAACCAGAAAAGACCCCAAATAGCCAAAGCAATCTTGAAAAAGAAAACCAAAGCAGGAGGCATCACAATCCCAGACTTCAAGCTATACTACAAAGCTGTAATCATCAAGACAGTATGGTATTGGCCCAAGAACAGACACTCAGATCAATGGAACAGAATAGAGAACCCAGAAATGGACCCCCAAACATATGGGCAACTAATCTTTGACAAAGCAGCAAAGAATATCCAATGGAATAAAAACAGTCTCTTCAGCAAGTGGTGCTGGGAAAACTGGATGGCGACATGCAGAAGAATGAATCTGACCACTCTCTTACACCATTCACAAAAAATAAACTCAAAGTGGATGAAAGACCTAAACGTAAGACAGGAAGCCATCAAAATCCTCGAGAAGAAAGCAGGCAAAAACCTCTTTGATCTTGGTGACAGCAACTTCTTACTCAACACGTCTCCAGAGGCAAGGGAAACAAAAGCAAAAATGAACTACTGGGACCTCATCAAAATAAAAAGTTTCTGCACAGCAAAGGAAACAATCAGCAAAACTAAAAGGCAACCAACAGAATGGGAGAAGATATTTGCAAACGACATATCAGATAAAGGTTTAGTATGCAAAATCTATAAAGAACTTATCAAACTCAATCCCCAAAAAACAAATAATCCAATGAAGAAATGGGCAAAAGATATGAATAGACACTTCTCCAAAGAGGACATCCAGATGGCCAACTGACACATGAAAAATGCTCAACGTCACTCATCATCAGGGAAATACAAATCAAAACCACCATGAGATACCACCTTACACCTGTCAGAAGGGCTAACATTAACAACTCAAGCAACAACAGATGTTGGTGAGGATGTGGAGAAAGAGGATCTCTTTTGCATTGTTGGTGGCAATGCAAGCTGGTGCAGCCACTCCGGAAAACAGTATGGACGGGGCACCTGGGTGGCTCATTTGTTAAGTGACTGGCTTCAGCTCAGGTCATGATCTCACAGTCTGTGAGTTCGAGCCCCACATCGGGCTGTGTGCTGACAGCTCAGAGCCTGGAACCTGCTTCTGATTCTGTGTCTCCCTCTCTCTCTGCCCCTCCCCTGCTTGTTCTCTGTCTATGTCTCTCTCAAAAATAATAAACATTCAAAAAAATTTTAAAAAAACAGTATGGAGCTTCCTCAGAAAACTAAATATGGAACTACCCTATGACCCAGCAATTGCACTACTAGGTATTTATCCAAGGCATACAGATATGCTGTTTCGAAGGGACACATGTACCCCAATGTTCATAGCAGCACTATCAACAATGGCCAAAGTATGGAAAGAGCCCAAATGTCCATCAATGGATGAGTGGATAAAGAAGATGTGGTATATATATGTGTGTGTGTGTGTGTGTGTGTATACACACACACACACACATATATATATACGTGTGTGTGTGTATATATGTATATATGTACATGTATATATATGTATGTACATATATATGTATATTTATATAATGGAGTATTACTCGTCAATCAAAAAGAATGAAATCTTGCCATTTGCAACTATGTGGATGGAACTGGAGGGTGTTATGCTAAGGGAAATTAGTCAGAGAAAGACAAATATCATATTACTTCACTCATATGAGGACTTTAAGAGATGAAACAGATGAATTTAATGGAAGGGAAACAAAAATAATATAAAGGCAGGGAGGGGACAAAGCATAAGAGACTCATAAATATGGAGAACAAACAGAGGGTTACTGGAGGGGGTGTGGGAAGGGGAATGGGCTAAATGGGTAAGGGGCACTAAGGAATCTACTCCTGAAATCATTGTTGTACTATATGCTAATTTGGATGTAAATTTTAAAAAACAAATTAAATTAAATTAAAAAAAGAAATTAAAGGCAGGGCTTCTCAGTTTGAATGTATAGGTTGTGCATGTATATCTTAGACAGTGTAAGATCATGGTGTGTATGGTATTACAAGATTTCCTTGCAAATTATAATAAAGTAGCTTGCTCTCACAAAAGCACTATGCCAGTATAGGAGAGATAGAAGTTGATTTCTTGAGGGAAGAATGTCTGCCTTTTTCTTTTTCTTACCAAGTCACCTTATGGGTGACTAGAAGCTTGAAATTCAGAAGAGAGGACATGCCCTTCATAGTCAGCATTCATGATTCTCTTGTCTCTGACCTCATTCTGCAAGGTCTCAGGAGACTCTCAGGGAGAAAGCAACAACATCAACTCCCAGGTTGTTTTAGTTACTGCAAGGGCTTTTCTATGATCTCTTTTGAAAAAGTTCAGGTCTTAAAATGATCATAAAAAGGGGGTGCTTGGGAGGTTCAATTGGTTGAGTGTCCAACTCTTGATCTTGGTATAGGTCATGATCTCCCAGTTCATGAGATTGAGCTCTACGTCAGGCTCTGGGCTGACAGCACATGAACTCTCTCTCTCTCTCTCTCTCTCTCTGTGCCCCTCTTCCATGCATGCATGCATGCTCTCTCACTCTCTTTAAAAGTAAATTGAAACTTACAAAAATTTAAAAATTAAATTAAAAAATTATCAGAAAAATGTCAAAGCAAAATAAAATTTCGGGTCAGGGGGATGGTGTAGAGGATAAGTACTACAGAAGTTTGATGCCAAGAGACTCCACTGTGAATTAGTGGAAGAACAATTGAGGTGGACTTTGAATGAGCATTTAAACGTTCATAGTCATTTAGAGGAGAGGAGGGAATTTCTAGTAGAATAGAAGTTAATCCATATAGACAGCAAATGAAGAGTGGGAAGTGTCTGTGGTATGTAGTTTTTTCTCCAAACCATATGAACTTGACTTCTAATTTCTAGTCTGGCATGTTAGAACTTGGAAGTTGTCACTCCCATGCTCACAACAAGAAGAAAAAAGCTACTGCAGTGAAAATCAACAATTCTTCTTGGGTCATCAGAGAATTGCAGTCATAGGGTAAAACACTGCCCTGAAAGCTGGAGAAAGGGGAGGTTACAGAGAACCACAGTTTACTGGGAGCAGAAGCCCAGGAGCAGAGGCTGACACTGGAGCTAGTGCTAGTAGAAACACTTAAGCTATAATTTAAAATTTTCCAGATGCTCAGTGGAGACTCAGTGTTTGAAAGACAAAATCTTGGGGTCAGGGTGGAGGATAGAGGACCATATACTTTTGTGAGCTTTAGTCCAGGAGTCCCACTGAGCTCTCAGGGTATACATTGGAGAAAAATTTCCTTGTGTTTAGGGTGGGAGGGTGGTGGCAAGGAGAGTGAGGAAGAAACCATTTGAAATACCCCCCAGAATATTCCACTCTCCTAAACAAATCCTTCCCTAAAAGTAGGCTATTTTGTGCCCCTATGAATGATGGTATATACGAACTATTTATGGTAACAGATGTTAACTAGAATTATTTTGGTAATCATTTGATAGTATATACAAATATAGAATCATTATGTTGCACACCTGAAACTAATATAACGTTTAATTATATTAGGATTTAATATAATTACACAAAAGAAAGAAAGAAAGAAAGAAAGAAAGAAAGAAAGAAAGAAAGAAATATTTACAAAAAAGAAAAGAAATTATTTTACCAGAACCTAATGACTTGGGTTTACGAGAAACTAACTGACTTGGAAGAAGGAAAATACCCAACTCCAGGCCCCTCTAGCCTTCAACACAGGAGAATGGAAATGTCTGAATGCAGCTCTTCTGACTTCACAGCCCAGGACACAGGTTCACTAAAACAAAGAGAATTAATTACAGAACTATAGAATTACAGAACTATAGAATTACAGAACTATAGAACATTTGCCACTAGGTCAGTCAGGCTCCTATATGAGAGTGCTTTATAGGTAACAGAAATTGAAGGTTCACACTGGATTTAAGAAGTCTCTCAGGAAACCCAAAGTTATCAGGGAAGGTAAAAATAAGAATACTAGCAACAATTTTAGCTTCTGCTACCCACAGCTACAGCAAACAACAAATGCAGCCTAACTTCCAGCCATATAAACACACAAATCCACCCTAATGGCCTATTTACCAGTTTCTTTAACCCAGTATATCACATCTGACTTTCAACAAAAAATTATAAGACACACTAAAAGGTAAAACACAGTTCTAAGAGACAGAGCAAGCATTAGAGCCAGACTCAGCCAAGGCAGAGATTTAGAATTACCAGACAAGGAACTTGAAATAACTCTGAT
The DNA here is from genome assembly GCF_018350215.1 of Panthera leo. Taxonomy (NCBI): domain Eukaryota; kingdom Metazoa; phylum Chordata; class Mammalia; order Carnivora; family Felidae; genus Panthera; species Panthera leo. Next base: position 36,333,225 of record NC_056689.1, on the reverse strand, counting down.
TAATACTCTATGGTTCTGAGGGAAGAGATATACTATAGAGCAGATGGGTGATTTAAGCAGAAAGATGGACACCATAAGAAAGAATCAAAGGGAATCTGAAAATTCAAAAACTCTGTAACACAAATTAAGAGTGCCTTTGAAGGGATCATCTGTTGACTGGACACAGGTGGGAAAAGAATCAGTAAAATTGAAGATATATCCATAGGAATTTCACAAACTTCACAGAGAGAAAATGAATGAAAATAAAAAGGAACAAAATATCTAAAACTTGGATAATTACAAAAGATGTAACATGCGCATAATGGGAATACCAGAAGTGAATTAAGGGAAAAAAAGAGCAGCAGAAGTTATATTTGAAGTAATAATGGCTGAGAAATTTCTAAAATTAATGATAGACAATAAATCACAGATCCAGAAAGCTTAGAAAACACCAAAAGAATAAATACTAAGAAACCTACAACTGGGTATATCATATCCAAACAGCAGAAATAAAAAAAAAAAAAAAACGGGGGGAGAAATCTTGAAAGAAGCAAGAGGATGGGGTATCTTACATATATAGAGGAACAAGGTTAAAAATTACAGAATCCATGCAAGCAAGAAAAGAGTGGAGTGAAATATTTAAAGTGTTGAAAGGGAAATAAAACCCTTACCAACCTAGAATTCTGTATCCTGCAAAATTACCCTCCAAAAGGGAAGAGTAACTAAAGATGTTCTCAGACTAAATAGATAAAAAAATAATACAATACAATACAATACAATACAATACAATACAATAAATTGAGGGAACATCTCCAATAGACTTGCCTTCCTTCCTTAAAAGAAATGTTACAGACAGTTCTTTAGAGAAAAGGAAAATGGTATATGGGAGTTTTCACTCTTATGTGGATCCTGAGAAACTTAACAGAAGACCAAGCAGGAGGGGAAGGAAAAAAAAAAGTTAGAGAGGGAGAGAGCCAAATCATAAGAGACTCTTAAAAACAATAAACTGAGGGTTGATGGGGAGTGGGAGGGAGGTGAGGGTGGGTGATAGGCATTAAGGAGGGCACCTTTTGGGATGAGCACTGGGTGTTGTATGGAAACCAAACTGACAATAAATTTCATATTTAAAAAAAGGAAATGATATAGGAGAGAAACTCAGATCTGCATAAAAAAGAAAGAGTGACAGAAAAGAAATAAATGAAGCAAAATTACATTTTTATTTTTTCTTATTTTAAAATTTTTTAAAGTTTATTTATTTATTTTTAAGAGAGAGAGAGCATGAACGGGAGAGAGGCAGTGAGAGGGAGACACAGAATTGGAAGCAAGCTCCAGGCTCTGAGTTGTCAGCACAGGGCTCAACTCAGGGCTTGTACTCATAAACTGTGAGATCATGACCTGAGCGTAAGTTGGACGCTTACCCGACTGAGCCACCCAGGTGCCCCTTTTCTTATTTTCAGTTGATCTAACAGATGGCAGTTTGTTTACAACAATAGCAATGGTGTATTCAGTAACTGATACTTACAGATAAGTGAAATTATTGGCATCAATGTCATAAGAGATTAGATAGAGGAAATGGGAGGCCTCTCTTACAAAGTACTTGTATTAGCCAGGAAGCAGTAAAGTGTTATTTGAAAGTGAACTTGGATTAGCTGTAAATTTATATTGAAAACTCTAGTGAAATCACTAAAATTATTTTTTAAATTTATAATTGATATGCTGAGAGAAAATTGAATCACATGAAATGATCAAGGAAAACCAGAGAAGAAAGAAAAAGTAGATGAGAAAAGAAACAAAGAACAAGAACAATAGATTGAAAATAGTTACAAATATGGTAGATATTAAGCCATCTATATCAATGGTCACTTTAAATGTGAATGTAAATCTACCAATGGTGAGAGTGGATTAAAAACAAACAAACAAACAAACAAAATCAAGAACCTGGAGTGCCTGAGTGGCACAACTGGGTAAGCCTCTGACTCTTGATTTTGGCTCGGGTCATGATCACACAGTTTGTGAGCTCCAGCCCCACATTGGGCTCTGTGCTGACAGTGTGGAGCTTGCTGGGGATTTTCTCTCTCTCTCTTGCTCTCTGCCCTTCCCCCACTCTCTCTCAAAATAAATAAATAAACTTAAAAAACAAAAACAAGTACCAACTATATGTTGTCTACAAGTAACTTACTTTATTTTTGTCTTAAGTTGATTTATTTATTTTGAGAGACAGAGTGTGTGTGAGCATGGTGGGGGGAGAGAGTGAAGTAGAGAGAGAATCCCAAATGGTCTCCACATTGACAGTGAGGAGCCTGACTCAGGCCTTGATCCCACTAACCATGAGATCATGACCTGAGCCGAAATCAAGAGTCAGATGCTTAACCAACCGAGCCACCCAGTAACTCACTTTAAATATGAAGATAGTGTTATATTAAAAGTTAGAGGCTGGAGAAAGATGTACTTTGCTAAAGCTAATCAAAGTTGGAGTAGTTACATTAGTTTCAGACAAAGCAAACTTCAGAGCAAAGAAAATTATCAGGGATGAATAGAGGCATTACATAATGATAAAGAGGTCAAGACATAAGAATATTTAATGTGTATGTGTCTAACAACAGAGTTAAAATACATGTGACAAAACATGACAGGCTTATAAGAAGTAGAAAAATTCATTATTGTAGTTGAAGATTTCAACACCTTTCTTTTTAAAAAAATTTTTTTAAATGTTTGTTTTTTTGAGGGAGAGAGAGAGAGAATGAGAAGGGGGACAGAGTGAGAGAGGGAGACAGAACTTGAAGCAGGCTCCAGGCTCCCTTCTGTCAGCACAGAGCCCAATGTGGGGCTCGAACTCACAAACTGTGAGATTATGACCTGAGCCGAAGTTGGACGCTCATGACCTGAGCCACCCAGGTGCCCCAACACCTTTCTAATAGTAATTGAGAGATCTAGCGGTCAAGTATATAAGAATATAGTTGAACAGAACAGCACCCTTAGTCAACTGAATCTAGCTGACATTTATAAAATATCTCATACAGTAACAGCAGAATACATATTTTTCTCAAGCACACATGGAACATTTACCAAGATAAACCACATTCTGGCCATAAAACATAGCGTCACATATTTAAAAGAATAGAAATAATGAAAGTAGTCTCCCAAACCACAGTGGAATTAAACTGGAAGTCAATAACAGAAAGATGGCTGGAAAATACTAAGGCACTTGCAAATTAAACAACACACTTCTAAATAACACATGGTTCAAAGAAGTTTCAAGAGAAATTTTAAAATATCTTGAACCAAATGAAAATGAAAATACAACTTATCAAAATGTGTGGGAGACAGCAAAAATAGTGGTTGGAGGGGAATTTAAAGCATTGAATTCACATATTAGAAAAGAAGAAAGATCATACTCAGTAACCAAAGCTTCCACCTTAGGAAACTAGCGAAAAAAGAGCAAATTTGATCTAAAGTAAGAGAGAAGAAAAAATCAGAGCAGAAATCAGTGAAATTAAAATAAGGAAATCAGTAGAGAAAATCAATGAAAAAAAAAACTAGCTCTTCACAAATATCAATAAAATTGATAAATATCTAGCCAGGCTAACTAAGAAAAAAAGAAAAGAGAACTCAAAATCTCAAAGAATCCATGGAGAAAACTCTTGGAACTAAGAAATAATAATAGCAAGATTGCAAGTATAAGTTAATATTGAAAAGTCAATCACTTTCCTATATATCATCAATGAGCAACTGGAATTTTAATTTGTAAACTCAGCATCGTTTACATTGGCACCAGAACCAGAGAGAAATAGGTCAAATCTAACAACAACTATATGCATTATATAGTATATATAAATATTTACATATATAAATATGCAAATAATACATATACAAAAATATATGAGGAAAAGTACAAAACAATGATGAAAGAAATCACAGAAGATCTAAATAAATGGGAACATAGTCCATATTTATGGATTAAAAAAGTCAGTATTGTTGGGCTGTCCATTTTTCCCAACTGATCTTAGATTCAATGCAATCCCAATCAAAATCCTCAGAAGTTATTTTGTGGGTATTGACAAACTGATTCTAAAATTTATAAGGAAAAGCAATAGAGAAAAGAGCCCACACAATTTTAAAGTTGAACAAATCTGCAAGACTCTCACTACCCAATCTCAAGATTTGTTATCAAGCTGCAATAATCAAACAGTGTGGTATTGGCAAAAGAGTAGACAAATAGATCAGTGGAACCATGTAGAGACCCCAGAAATAGATCCACACAAATATAGTCAACTGATCTTTGACAATTAAATGCAAAAACTACATTTTTTTTTCAACAAACGTGCTAAAACAACTCGACATTCACATGCAAAAAGAAAATGAATCTCCATAGACATTACACTTTTCACAGAGACTGACTAAAAATGGATCATAGATCTAAATATAAAATGCAAATATATGTCTCCTCAAAAATAATATAGGAGAAAGACTAAGTGACCTTGGGTTTGTCAATGACCATTTGGATATAACACCAAAAGCACAAACCAGGAGAGAAAAAAATTAGTAAGTTGGACTTTATTTAACATGAAAAAGGTTTTCTCTGTGAAAGAAATTGTTAAGAAATGAAAAAGTAAGCCACAGAGTGGAGAAAATATTTTCAAAATATACAAAGAACTCTTAAAACTCAATAAGAAAGCAGAACCCAATTTAAAAGTAAGTGAAAGATCTGAACCGACTTCCAGATAGATACACAAATGGCAAATAAAAATATGAAAAGATGCTCAGTATCATATACCATTAGGGAATTGCAAATTAAAACAATTAGATGCTACTGCATACCTATTGGAATAGCTAAAATCTAAAACACTGACAACATCAAATGTTGGCAACAATGTAGAGGTACAAGAACTTTCATTTGTTGCTGCTGAAAATGCAAAATGGTACAGCCTCTTTGGAGGATAGTCTGGCAATTCCTTACAAAGCTAAACATATTTTTCAAGTATGATCCAGCAATTGCACTTCTAGGCATTGGCCCAAATGAATTAAAAATTTACATCTACAGGGTAATGTGCATGTGAATGTTTACAGCAGCTATACTCATATTTGACAAAACCTGGACGCACCAAACACGGTTCAAAAGAATGGATCGGCAAACTGTGGTACATCCATATAATGGAATAATATTCAGTAATAAAAAGAACTACCAAGACTCGAAAGACTGGAACGAATCTTACATTTATATTGCTAAATGAAAGGAGTCAACCTGCAAAGGTTATATACTGTGTGACTTCAAGTAAATGACATTTTAGAAAAGGTGGTTGCCAGGGGTGGAGGGACTAAATACTGGGGGCAAAGGAGGGAGGGACTAAATAATTGGAACTCATTTATTGAACTATTCTGTGTGGTATGTTAATGGTGGATACATGCCATTATGCATTTTTCAAGACCCATAGAACTCTACAACACAAAAAGTGAACTCTAATAGAAATTATGGACTTGAGTTAATAATAAAATTTCAATATTGGTTCATCAACTGTAACAAATATTTCACAGCAATGCAAGGTGTTAATAATAGGGAAAACTTTTTAAGGGGATGGGGAGAAAGAAGGGTAAGTGAGAGCTGTTAGTACTTTCTGCTCACCTTTTTTGTAAACCTATATCTAGTTAAAAAAAAGTTTATTGGGGCACCTGGATAGCTCGGTCTATTAAGCATCCGACTTCGGTTTAGGTCATGATTTCGCAGTTTGCTAGTTCAAGCACCACATTGGGCTCTGTGATGACAGTTCAGAGCCTGGAGCCTACTTCAGATTCTGCGTGTGTTTGTCTCTCTCTGCCCCCGCGCCCCCCCCACCCCGTACTCTGTCTCTTTCTCTCTCAAAAATAAATAAACATTAAACAAAAATTTTAAAGTCTATTAATTTTTAAAAAGTACATGAAATTTGGAATATAGTTTAAGAGCATCTGAAGCAACTGGAAAGCCAAAGCATTAGTTTTCTAACGTCAAGAAGAAATCACTAGACATAACCCCATGATTCACAACCCCCTCTTATATACTATTCATTGTGTGCTTAAAGGCATTATGTAAATGGCAAATGCTGGTGTCATTAGAAAGACTCAGGAGGGGTGCCTGGGTGGCTCAGTTGGTTAAGCATCTGACTTTGGCTCAGGTCTTGTTCTCATGGCTCATGAGTTTGAGCCCCGCGTCAAGCTCTGTGCTGACAGCTTGGATCCTGGAGCCTGCTTCGGATTCTGCCTCCTTCTCTCTCTGCCCCTCCCCTGCTGGTGTTCTGTCTCTCAAAAATTAATAAACATTAAAAAAAAATAAAAAAAAGAAAGACTCAGGAATATGATTGTCACGTGAAAAGCCACAAACATTTTTCCACCAAACTCTCTACTGTAACCGTGCTATACAACCACTTCACAGGCAGTGCCACTCCATTTCCTTGAGGTAACTCCCGTGGTACATTGACACTTCCCTCAATATTTATCAGGTCAGTGCAATATAGTGGGTCAGAGCAAAAGCTCTGAAGTCAGATGGCCCAGGTTTAATTTCTGATTCCACTATCTGTTTGCCGAGTGACTCTGGCAAGGAATGCCATGTCTTTGTGCCTTGACTTTCCCATTTGTAAGAAGAGTGTAATAATACTACCTACTTCATAGGATTGAGAGGAATAAGAACAAGCCAATTCATCTGAAATGTTTAGAACATTGTCTTTTTGGAACATCCCCCTCTTGCAGATGTACAAAACTAATGAATGTATTAAAGGCTCTGATAAGTCCTGTAATAAAAAAGTTCCTAACCATAGGTTTTCTAAATTCATCTGACTAAACAATCTTTTTCAGTTGATAATTATTAATATTCTACAGAACTGACAGTCACTGGAAAATACTTTGAGCGATGTTGGACCCAAGCATCTACCTTCTCTGTGCATCACTTCCTCCTTGCCTTTTTCTCTTATCATTGTCCACATGATCTGAATAAGAATCACAATCTCTTTTCCAACGATCTCTGTATTACTGAGCTGAATTTCCTCCTAAAGAAGGAGATATTTGGAAAAGAGTGATCCTTCTGTGTCACCCCTCTCTGTGGATAAGATTTCCTCCTGCTGTTTGTGATAATCGCTCCATCAGAATCTCACAACAAAAGAATTGACAATTCCTGGGTAGATGCTCAGTGCACTGTGGATCTGTGATGCGTCATGCATGTATTGAGTGCTGGCAGCCTATAAACATGCAACAACAACGTGAAACCACAGAGAAGTCTCCTGATAAGAATGCTTAGGGGCAACAGGTACTAGGACACTTCACTGGGAAATGAAGAACATTGGGAGGAAGCCAACATTTCTAGAACTAGAAAGAACATTTCTAGAAAGGGAAGACCCTTTCTGCTTGGAATAACCAATCTCAGAATGGCCAAGTTCCAGGCAAACTATAACAAAAGAAACACAACAAATGAGTATTAGCAAAGCAATGCTATTAGTAAAGAAAAGTGAATGTCCACCCTTTGTTTTTTTGGCTCATGGGGTTGCCTTTAAAAGGAAGTCCTGGGTTGAAGGATTGGATCCAGTTTCCAGAGCTAGAAAATATATACCAGACACAGCACACCCACGAGTGTGTCAAAAAGAATTATGGCCCCTCTAAATTGGGAAAAGGCACTTCTCTTGGTGGCAGGAAGACTTATCTTGCTCAGTGACATGTCAGTGTTACCACACACCATAGAGCCTTTCACAGCCTACAGATGAAAGACATTATCCCACCCAGGAAGGTAGCAGTTATTCCCCCAAATGAATCAGAGGATGTCATACTCATATGGACACCATTTGTGGAGTGTTTATATGAAAACTATGAAACTTAATAGGCTGGAGAAAATAATAAAAAAATAAAAAACTTAAAAAAAAGGCAAGTAGGAAAAAAAAACCATTTATGGTTGCCTCCAAGATCTATCTTAGGAATACCATTATTTCTCAAATTGTGTTCCTAGGAACACCAGAATTGAAAAGAAGGGTTTCAGAAGAAAATGTTCTGGGGTCCAATCAGCTCAGAGTAGTCTGTACTCTACAGTCACTGGTGGTGAATGCCACATTAAGGACTTTGAAAATCCTAGACTAAAATTTAAAATAGTATCTTGTTTCATTTTGGTTTATCCTGACTTCCCCCAAGTGTGTATGTGCACATTTTTATTTGGAATTTCTATTAGGTTCATTATAGTCTAGTACTTAGTAATGTTAATTATTCTTTTTTTCTCTACCTATCAATCACTTCATCTTCAAACTGAGTCAGAAGGGGCGCCTGTGTGGCTCAGTCGGTTAAGTGTCTGACTCTTGATTTCAGCTCAGGTCATGATCTCACAGTCCAGGTCATGCTCTCACAGTTCACTGGTTCGAGCCCCAGGTCAGGCTCTGCACTGACAGCATGAAGCCTGCTTGGGATTCTCTCTCTCCCTCTGTCTGTGCTCCTCCCCTGCTCTCTCTCTTTCTCAAAATAAATATATAAACTTGAAAAATAAAATAAACTGAGTCAGGTGACTCAAAAATTGACAATACTTGCTCCTTATAATTGGGCAGGCCAAGAAATTCCATGGGTATGAAAGTATTTTGTGAGGATTAGAATGTTTGTACAAATACATCTCAGGTGCTATGTGGCTGAGGGCTTGCAAAAGTGAGACTGCCCTGATTGGCAATGCTACTTAGTTTAATGTATCTATTTGGATGCCACTGTTTGTTAGGCTTTCCTACAATGTAAGATTTATCTTTCCCCCTGAACAAAATGTAGAGCAGATTTTCAACAATTAGCTTGTCTATCCAACAAATGTTTATCAACTTTGTATAGTTAGGATTCATTCTGTGATGAGTGATGGAAAGTCTAACTGATACTGATTTTATCAGAAAGGCCTTCTGACTTAGGGTGAGATGAGTTCACACACAAAAATCAAGGCATACTAGTGGGAAGAGATTGCTTGAATACTAAACAACTGAAGATAAGTCCATTTGAAAAAAAGAAACTTCGCGCAACTGTGAACTATAAGCACTGCTCTAAATAAAAAATAAAAGTGAATTATTTCTTGAGTACTTAATTTGCAGGAAGCAGAGTCCTAAGACCATCACATGTGCTCACTCATTAAAGCCCTGACAAGTACTCTGTGAAAGGTACTGTTAGTATCACTATGTTACAAAAAAAAAAAAAGGAAACAAAGACTGAAGTTAGAAATTGATCAAGTCCACTTGGTTAGCAAATAGCAGAGCAGGGATTCCTGAGGCAGCATTTTAGTCACTGTGCTATAGTGACTGGTAATAATTTAGTAGATGCTAGGGACATGGAAATGAACAAATGGAATGTCTAATTAGAAACATATTTTGGGGGCGCTTGGGTGGCTCACTCGGTTAAGCCCCCAGCTCTTGGTTTGACTCAGGTCATGATCTCATGGTTTCATGAGTTCAAGCCCTGCATCCAGCTCTGTGCTGATGGTGTGGAAACTGCTCGGAATTCTCTCTCTGCCTCTCTCTCTCTCTCTCTCTCTGCCCCCCTTCACTTGTGCTGTCTCTGTCTCTCTAAAAATAAACAAATAAACTTAAAAAAGAAAGAAACACGTATTTACTAGTGGAGGACAAAAAATATAAGTATTTGATTGCAACTCGGTGTGCTCGTGTTTTTAAAAAAAGCCAAAATGCAGACAGTGCACAGCGGGCTGGGAAGGGGGAGTAATCCCTACCCCTGGGGTGGAGGCTCCACAAAACTGGGAAAGAGAATTGAGAAGAGTGTGCTGGCCCTGGAAATACATGTGGCACTCTGCCTTGGCAAGGGGTAGAAGATGGAGGAATATTCCAGGCAGCATATGTGAGAAAAGATGATGCATTTCTCTGAAAGCTATCCAGAATTATGCATAATTTTAGAACGTCTTTGTTGAACATTTACTAAGTATCAGGCACACTTGTAAGGACTTAGGGCACATCAGTAACAAAACACACAAGGATCCCCGTCCTGGTGGAGTGTACCAGGGAGGCTGCCTACACTTCAGCAAGAAGGCAGAACAGCCTGTCCCATCATGTCCTTTCAGGCAGGATGGAATGATCCTCCAAGGCAGCTAGCTCTGCTATGTTCTGTATTTTGCTAGATCCCCCAAAGAAGAGAAAGGACAACTTTGATCTCAGCTGCTACTACCTGCAGATTGCAAAACAAAACAAAACAAAACAAAACAAAACAAAACAACAACAACAACCCAGAAGGCCCTGTGAGATGCACAGGGGCCCAAATCCCTCCCCTTTAGCTGATCATATTGGGCCAGGTCGATATAAGCAAGGAGCCAACTGATTGGCATGGGTGTGTGTGTATGTGTGTGTGTGTGTGGTGTGCACTTCCACACACGTGCATTGTGTGCATCTGGTTGCACATTGTATGCATCTGGTTGCACAGTGTGGCAGTCCCCAGGGGAAGAGAAGGCAATGTGGCTCCATTGCTCACTGGTGGCTCAGGGTCCAAAACTTGGAGAGGCTGGCTGGGCATTAATCATGCAGGGAAGAGGACAGCATTTTAGTTTTCAGTGAATGACAAACTTTATTAGAGAAAAGGGAAGAAGCAGATGCATCTTGTTCTTTCCCACAACTCCTCATGAGGCAGGCAGAGCTCAGTGAAAGGCTGGAGGAGGGAGGAACAGACAGCCCTCTTCCCAGGGATAATTGAAGTGCTCTGTACTGTTTTATTGGGGGAAAAACATCTTCTCCCCCAACGGGCATTCTCAAACTTGGGCACTGAAAATTTCCAAAGAAAGGTCACACTACCCAATGTGAATTTTAAAGATAATTATTTTTGTCGTCTCTTCTGGAATCTGAGTTCTGGGATTTGATTCAAAACTTGAGTCCCGAGAAAAGAAAACTATGTCTATTAGCTTGTTTTCTGAACCCTGAAGAGTTACAGTCAGTGCTCTCTCCCTTAAAAATAACCCCACCCATCACATAGTAATCTCTTCATTCGTTCATTCATTCATTCATTCATTCATTCATTCAGCAGATTTGTTCTTTAGCCCTACTGTTGCCAGGCACTGGGCTGGACAACCAAACTATAGGGTAATGGGATAGACTGGGTCCTTGTGCTCATGGAGATTAGTGTAGCTTATGACTTGTATCTGTGATGGGGATAAGGGAAGTGTACTTAAGAGAAGAGGCAAGAGCCCTAGGGTACTTCAAATCCAGAGATTTCCTTCCATAGGACTGCCACATGGCAAAGAATAGCATAACTTCCTCCCCCAAGTTTGCAATTTTGGTGTGCATTCCTTCTCCAACAAGCTGGCAAAAACAGTCATCTCAATATTATTTTACCAGAACACACCATGTGGGGGTTGGGGGACATGAGCACCCATAAGGAAGTTGGCCCAGACCCTACTTCTCCATTGAGATGATTCTGCAGCCTTGTTAGCAGAGACCCGAGACTCAATATTCAGACTGCCTGATTTCAAGCCATGGCTTCATCATTTGTTAACCATGTGGCCTTGGACAAGTTACTTAACATGTAACACGTGACAGTGAATATGACTCCTAATATTATGTCCATTTTACAGATAAGGAAACTGAGGCATAGAGAGGTTAATTCGTGTAAGTCATGTACAGTGGTATCTAGCATATAGTAAGCCCTTCATTTTGGAAAATAATCTCTAGGCATTGGGAATTCGCCCAACAAATACTTAATGAATACCTACTATGTCTTATAAAACAAAGGCAGGGCTGCTCCTGTTCTCATGGAGCTCACATTATTCCAGTAGAAATACAAAATCACACAAAGTACAAAAGTCACTATTTTTTTGGAATGAGTTTATTTCCTGGGTTTGGAGACATCTTCCCATTGATGTTTCTTTATTATTCTGATTAGGGCCACCATGACTGCCTTGGCTTTGTGCCAATGGAAGTACTAGCCCCATGGTCTAACTAGAGAATAAGAGTGAGTCTCAAATGGTTAAGACTTAGATGACCCATGGAGGGAGTGGGATGTTGCCATGGCAACACAGGGTCAGCAACTAGAGGGCTTCCCTCTTGAGAATCCCCTTTCTCCCAACTCTTACTGTGAGTGTAGGTGAATCTATATCTAAAGAGATGTACATGTGTTGTTGTTTGGACTGAGACTCCCTCTAGAGGGAGACAAAGGGAGCCTTCAGGGTCCCAGAGGGGGTGGGGGCAGGTCTGCAGACACTCCCTCCCTGAATGCTGTCCCTCCAATACAACTGAAAAATGTGTCTCACCCCTGGAGCCCTCAGATCAGAGAATCTGTGAACTACCATCAAGCTCAGCTCCATAAAGGACACAGGGCTGGAGGCAGAGTGTCTACTGTCTGTCAGCTTAACGGATAGAACAGGTGCTTGGGAAGTATGAAATAAATGAAGGATACATTTCCATTTCTGAGCAAAGATGATTTGAGAAAATATAGGAATCGTGGAATGCTCGATATCACGCAAAAAGATTAGATAAAGAGTGGGACATCTTTAAATATAGCTTTCTGGGGCACCTGGGTGGCTCAGTCGGTTAAGCGGCCGACTTTGGCTCAGGTCATGATCTTGTGGTCCGTGAGTTCCAGCCCCACATCGGGCTCTGTGCTGACAGCTCAGAGCCTGGAGCCTGTTTCAGATTCTGTGTCTCCCTCTCTCTCTCTGACCCTCCCCCATTCATGCTCTGTCTCTCTCTGTCTCATAAATAAATAAATGTTAAAAAAAATTATAAAAAAAAAATAAATACAGCTTTCTGGCACAGAATCCTGCCAGCTACACCCTGCATGTCTAGTACAGGTGCAGATTATAATTAGCAGGTATCAGATTTTGAGCACTTATTATGAGCCAGGCCTTCCTCATACTTCATCTAATTAAATCTAATTTAATATTTCATCTAATATAATTCTCCCCCTTCCATGAACATATAGTTACTATTATGCCCATTTTACAGATGAAGAAACAGACTGAGAACAGTTTGATAACTTGCCTGAGGTCTCTGAGCTAAACTGTGGGATTTAAATCCGGGTGAGCTTGATTCTGAAGTCTAAGCTCTTAGCCATTGCCTAATACTGCCCACCCAACAGAAACAAAGTGAAGGCAGATGACAAGCTTGTGGGAAAGCAGTCACAAAAAGAGAGACCAGGTTTGTGATGGTAGCAAAGACTGAGCTGTAAGGGAAGCCACACAGCGGAAATGAGAAAGTGTCTTTTCAAGTTTTCATATTTATTTTTTTAATGTTTATTTATTTATTTATTTATTTTAACGTTTATTTATTTTTGAGACAGAGAGAGACACAGCATGAACGGGGGAGGGGCAGAGAGAGAGGGAGACACAGAATCGGAAGCAGGCTCCAGGCTCTGAGTCATCAGGCCAGAGCCCGACGCGGGGCTCGAACTCGCGGACCGCGAGATCGTGACCTGAGCTGAAGTTGGACGCTTAACCGACTGAGCCACCCAGGCGCCCCTATTTATTTTTGAGAGAGAGTGCAAGAGGGGCAGAGAGAGAGAGAGAGAGACACAGAATCCGAAGCAGGCACCAGGCTCTGGGCTGTCAGCACCAACTGAGCCACCTAGGCGCCCGGAGGAAGTGGCCTAGACTGGGGTAGAATAGGGAATAAATGGGGAAGGCACTATCTCAGAGGCTCCAGTCAAACATCGTATCAAAAGACAGGGTCTGGCCTAGCATCTCCCTGAGCCCAGGGCTGTGCTGAGCCCTGTAGAGAAGGTATCATCCAGGGCCCACCCTCATAAGCCTATACACCTTACAGAACATTTGGGAAAAGGGCTAAGAGAGGGAGTCAGAAGACCTGAGTTCTGAATTCTAGTCTTCCCTCACTCGCTGTACAATCCCAAGAAGGAATTCTCCTCTTTGTGTGTTGGTTTCCTTATGAGCAAAAGGAAGGGCCTCGACATCCTATAACATTGTGATTCTACCACTTATATGAATGCACGATCAACAAAGAAATAAACACATGCATTGCTTGGAGAATCCAATACCTAAATGGGATGATCTTCCACAGCCTTTTCTCTGTCTCCCTCTACACCTTCCAAAATAATTCAAGATTCTGCACAAAGTCCTGCTAATACCAGAAGAGTTAATACCAAAAGAACTCATCCCTATTTGGGGGTGCAACTTCCCCAAGAAACAGCAAAGTGTATCATTTCAATACAGGAATCACAGTAAAAGTAACCATAATAACAGTAACTAACAATGATGGAGAGCTTATTGGATTCTGCTTTTTTTTTTTTTCTGAATGCATTAAATGCATTAACTCTTTAATCCTTGTAACAACACTGCCGTTATTGTCTCCATTTTATAGATAAGAAAACTGAGATCTAAAACAGTGACGGAAGTTGCCAAGGCACCCAGTTAGCGGTCAGATTCCAACCCATCACTGCCTGACTGAAGAGCTCCCACACAAGCTTGGTAAAGACACAACATTGCCAGCACACCTTGTGCCATTATACTCTGCGTCCACCATGCCACAGTTGCCTGAACATTCCTTTCGCAACCTCTTGTTTCTCTCTCTTGGTCCTATTGGGATGCTGAGCCTGGGGGAGAGTAAATGTTGTAGGAACTAGGGGTTTGACTATCCTTTTCCTTACCTAAACTATTTCTGTCCTTCCTTCTAATGGAGAACTCAACAGTTTTCTAGGAAATTAACTATAGCACCATCTTTATTTTTATTTATTTGTTTGCTTATTTATTTATTTAAATTTTTATTTTTAAAAAATCTCTACACTCAATGTGGGGTTCGAACTCACAACCCTGAGATCAACAGTCTCTCTACTGACTGAGCCATCCAGGTGTCCCTATAGTCCTATGTTTATAACAAAACAAAAACTTGGGGTCAGTCATACTGTCTATCAATCTCCATAGGATTTGGAAGAAAAATAGATGTGGAAAACTTGGTTCTTGGTAAGAACATTTTTAATTTGAGGCAGTACCTGGCCAAAACTAGGGATGGGGGCACTTCTGTGACAACAGTAAGTGACCCTGCTGAACTCACAGCAATAATGGCCATGTGGGGAATTTCAGTACGGCCCCTTCTACAACATTTATATCCTGGCATATTGTTTCCAGAATGTGGCTTGTTCTAAAAGAAAGAAAATTAGTTTTGGACTCAGAGAGAGCTAAGTTCATATCTCAGGTTGATCATTTATCAACTGGGTAACATCAGGAAACTTATATATAACACCTCTGAGCCTCAGTTTTGTCATCTGTAGAATGGGCCTTTAATTCATCATGGGGGTTATGGGAGAATTATATGAAGGGACATATTATACATACCCAACACTAGCTGGCACAGAATAAAAGCTTTTTGTTGGTTCTCTCCCTTTTTCTATGCTCTCTTGAGTTTATACTAAACATTCAAGTCAAATATGGAGGCACAAAGAAGTTACAAGTGGCAGTCCTGAGGCAGGTAGACTTCCCACACTGGATGTGGAGGCCATCAAGTTAGAGGTCAAGGTCTTACCCACATGCACTGAACACAAAAGGGGATTCTTTCAGTAGGAGCAAGGAGAAAATGTGGGAAAACATAACATTGAAATTAATGTGGACTAGAATCTGAGTCTAAGGATGAGAAAGTGGAAGAACAGATTTTATACCTATCTAACAAGGAAGGACAGTGAAAACCTTAAGGTTTTTAGTTCTCTAGTATAGACAAAATTCTGAATAAGCAGGTTATAAATGAAAAGGCTAAGGTAAGGTAATATGTTACTACAGGTAGAATGTTTTGGGGCACTAGACATAGGCACAAAAAGAACTCTCATGCTGGAAATACATGAAATCACTTTGTCTTCCAATTCTTGGCTAAGAAAATACACATGCGCTGTTCCATCATTCAACAAAACTTTATGAAACACCTATTGTGTATAAAGCCCTCTGTCAGGTACTGTACTCAAATCAATATCGATTTATGTTAAAATAAAAGAACATAGAACATAGTCCAATCAGAGACAATCAAAGCACAACTGGGGAGAGATAGAGAATAGTGTGCAAATGGAGAGATACTAGAAATCTTAAATATTCGCTCTGCATTTATAACACTTGGTTGCTTTATCAGTGGCAGTTGCTCCCGGAACAGAAAAGAAACAGGTTCACAGCAATTTCCATCGAGCTCACTTATTTTAAAGCCACATTCTTACTGGCTCCTTCATGCTCCAAGCTGTAGAAATTAAAATGTGTGTTTCTGCTGAAATGGAGGCCTTGTGATTGGTTAAGTTGGTGCTGGCTTGCCTCTGACTTTAGTGAATGTCAAAACCTGTTTCAAGTTCCAGTGGGTTCAGGTCAGCTCATGCTAGAAAAACAGTAGTTCAGAGCTAGGGATCTAAGACTGCTGTAGCCATAAACCAAGGTGCTTCACACAGGGAATTACAACTGGGAACAGATGGTGAGTATTTCACCAAGTAGGGTGCAGGGTCTACCACAATCATTCTCTCCTCTCATCTCTGGCGGTGAAAAGCTGGACAGGACCCTAATGGCTGCCTAATGAGCATGATTAAAACCTGGTAATGACTCATCCTGGGAGAAAATGTTCAACCCTGCAGAATACATTCTGCCTTATTTTCGGTGAACTTCTCGCTGACGGGGACTGGAGATTGACAGATTTCCATCACATGGAGGGGGGCGAGGTTTGCTGGAAATGGAAGGTAACTTCAAATCGTCATAGCTTGTGATGCTTTTCTGAGGACAGGAGGGTCCCTACAAGGGATGCGCAATGGGGAACCTTTGGTTTTCCCCTTAAGGCTCCAGCCTCTGATCTGGCAAGAGGAGCAGTTGTTGAGGCTAAACAGAAACGCGTTGTTTTCTGCATAGATTTGATTAACACTGTGCTGTCGAGTCTTTACCGTCAGGCCAGATTATATTATAGTCATGACAAATAGTTAATGAATTTACATTGACTAATCCATACAATGCTAAAGATTTTTCTGTCAGGATTAATATCCGAAATGTGCAGGACACTGTCTGATGTATGACCCATGGCTGGTGTTTAATGTCCCATGATCAGAGCTAAGTGACAGACGGGAGCTGGACACTGAGATTCAGCATTGTTTGGAGAATTTTGTAAACAAACAGACAAGGGTGATCTTATTCCTCTCTGGTTAGGCATCTTATATCTTGCTTTCTTTTCCTCTAGGAGCTGAAGCAAGCACCTTTGAGAATCCCCTTAGTACCCATGACACCTCTAGAAATGGCAGTAGAGTTTTCTTGCTTTTGTCCGGTTTTGACATTAGGTACCTGCCATCTCCTCCACACCAAGCATAGCACACTCCAGACTACTCATTTCCCCCCCAAATCCTGGCTCTACTTTAGCCATGACCTTACCAGCCCCTCTACTCTACCTCAGTTCTAACTCCTGTGTCTTTTCATTAATAGGAGGCCTGTTGATGGCCATCATTTAATGCTGATGGAAGGCCCCTGTTCTACCCATCCGAATGGCAAATATAGTGGACATCAGAATCAACTGGAGAACATGTCAAGCACTGAAATTCACCACCCTACCCATTCGGTCTGCACTGAGTCCCCTGAATCTGTTTTTTATCAAGTAGCACAAATGACTCTTTGTGTTTGATAAAAAGGGTGTTCATGGTCCACAATTCATGCCCCTTATCGGGTCATCTCCAGCAGGTCTCTGTCCCTTGGCAGCAGTGTCTGCACTAACAAATTTATTGACAGGGTGTTGTGGTCTGATACAACCATTGTGGGATCGACTCTCTGACAGTAGACTCTCCCAACACCATAAAAATGCTGGTTTTTCCCATAGCTTGATCTAGACCTATAAAAATCAGAACCTTTGGCCTCCACTGGCTCTCTTTACTCTCAAATTCTGGTGATTAGAGGTGATAAAAGTGCATTGTACTGGCTAGATGAGAGCTGTATCTGGAGAAAATATCTAGAAGAGATGCCAGTGGGATATTGGTAGGAGAGACAGGGAGTGAGGTAATTGTCCTAGTGGCTGCAGCCTCCTTGTAGTCCTTTGTAATTCAGTGAGCTGGGGGCGCCTGGGTGGCTCAGTCGGTTGGGCGTCCGACTTTGGCTCGGGTTATGATCTCACGGTCTGTGAGTTCGAGCTCTGTGCTGACAGCTCAGAGCCTGGAGCCTGTTTCAGATTCTGTGTCTCCCTCTCTCTCCACCTCTCCCCCGTTCATGCTCTGTCTCTCTCTGTCTCAAAAATAAATAAACGTTAAAAAAAACTAAGGTAGATTGTTTTCAATCTAGTTGGACTAATAAAGTGTTTTTTTTTTATTTAAAAAAAATTTTTTTTAACGTTTATTTATTTTTGAGACAGAGAGAGACAGAGCATGAACGGGGGAGGGGCAGAGAGAGAGGGAGACACAGAATCTGAAACAGGCTCCAGGCTCCGAGCTGTCAGCACAGAGCCCGACGCGGGGCTCGAACTCACGGACCGCGAGATCATGACCTGAGCCGAAGTCGACCGCTCAACTGACTGAGCCACCCAGGCGCCCCTAAAGTGTTTTTTTAAATTAAAAAAAATTCAGTGAGCTGTACGTCCAAGGATTACATGAAACTTAGACAAATCCAGGAAGTTTGGTTTTTACTCTATACAAATGGAAGTTGGGGTAAGAAGTGAGAGAAATAGCACTAAGAGAAGGGATCATGACAGGCAGCTTGAATATGGCCTATCAAAAGTCCTGTTTCTGTGATGTGTTAGAAGGGGTGTTAACCCGTACTGTGGGCCTGATCGGTGCTGGTGCTTTATAAGCATCACTGAGTGCTCTTTATAACAACCCTGTGTGTTGAGTAAAATCATCACCATTTCTCAGTTGAGGAAATTCAGGTCCAGAGTATCTGGTAGCCAGCTCCAGATGACATATGCCACACTGGCAGAATGAGGATTTGAACTCAGGTCAGCCTGACTATCCCACTGTAGAATACTGTGTTTTGAGGATATTGAATATGTTAAAATTGATCCAAAGTTGTGGAAGCTTTCTGTATGAATGTCAGTGTCACCACCCTTAACTCTTGCCTGTGTGTCTTCCCTGCCAGGGGACGATATAGCATTTATCATGCCTTAGTTGGTTCTTTATGAGTGACTAACACAAGACTATTGAGATGTATCAGATAAGCAATATGTTGTCATGATATTAAATGATTATCAAAGACCAAGGTCTTAAGTATACAAAAGTTTTCTTCCAGGTAAATATCAGCATGGTAACTACATGATCATGTGTATATTTATTCTTAGAGTCTCTGAAGGTTGGGTGGGATATGTGCTGTCTGTTTCCCTCTCACATGATACTGTTTGCATCTCAGTTCAAACACCTCCTCCTTCATGAAAACTTCATGATTTTTAGAATTGAATTTGCACCCATTCTTCTGTGTTGCCCGTTGGCCTTTGTGTGTTCATCATCACGTTCTGCTGGTGCAATTGTTTGGGTCCATGTACATGGTCTTTTTCTGGACTGTACATGCCTAAAGGAAAAGAACTTTTACTCATGTTTGTTAAAAGCCAGTGTGAAATAAACGATGAGTGAATTCACAAATGGGAATAAACCATATTGCTAAGTCAATTCTTTGCCCAAGGCCTCATGTTTAATATGGGCCACAAAACCCCAGTCTTCCAGATTCTTAGAACTCAAATAGTCACAAATATGCCTTGCAAGGTGTTGGCTGAGAGCCCAGTGTTGGCAGAAATGCCAATGAGTAAGTCAGCATCTCGGCCCTGGGGCAGCCTAAGTCTCACCCGGCCCAGACCCAAAAGGGCAGATCTGAAGAGCTGGGAAGCTGAATTCTTCTCATTTCTCCCCACCACAAGAGGCCCATTACTGTTCGGTGAAACTAGTCAGCAGGTACTTTCTTTCTTATTTCACGCCAAATCAGTGACCCCATACTTGCTCTTCCTCTGAAGGGGTCTGGCCCCCTGCAGCATCCCACCCTGTCTTCTGGAACTACTTCCATCTGTCGTAGTGGCACTTTCCACTTTCCAGGGGCTGAGTCATGGCCTGGAAAAGCATTCAGGTTCATGTCAGAGGCTCATCTCAGCTTGCGAATCCTAGCCGGGGGCTAGAGCACCACTGGACTTCCAGGAAGGCTCATAAAGGGGCCAATTGTAACATTCACACTCCTTTGGAAGTCATTCCTGTGTCCCAATGGGATTTGGCTGAGAGGACGGTTGGCCAGGAACAAGGATGCAGTTACATTTCCAAAATCCAGCCCCTATGATCAGGACACTGCAGAGAAGTTGGTAGGAGACCTCCCTTAAAAGCCTCTCCATGGTAACTTGCTTAAGCTCCTTGGCACTCGTGGTACAGTCACCCTTTAATGTCATTTTATTTGGATGCTTCGTGACATTTGTTTGCATGCTTGGGGCAGTTTCTCCCTTGTTTAAAAACTCCTTTTGGAAAGCGAGTTTTAGATTCTTTTTAGAGGGAAGAAATTTTTGTTCTCCTTCAAGTGGAGGTGTTGAAAGGTCTTGTCTGTCCAGTGAGTACCTTCTACAAGAAAAGACAAGCATACCAAAACATGATTTTTCTTCAGGCATGGAGAGGTTGGGGAGAATGTTAGTTCTGGGTCTAACTTTGGAGTCAGCCTTTCAATATTTACTTATTTGACTTGAAGTTATTAAACATATACCCTCACGTTTGGCATTGCATTAGGTACCGACCAATTTACTAGAAAGGAAAATGAGGTTCCTTTTCTTGGAGAGACTCCAGACAAGTTACAGAAGCAAAATTTTGACCCTAGAAATAGCAGGAGCATAACTGCCAAAAAATGAGGGCTACTCTATGCATGGGTTCTTTATATAGAATCCAGGAATTCCAGGGTCCATGA